>NC_056729.1:1690512360-1690557360 GCF_019279795.1 Protopterus annectens
TAATTCTGGTACTGAGAGCTAAACGACAGGTGAGGTGGACACCTTTTACCTGTAAACTGTCAGTTGGACTGGTGATTTCCTTATCGCTTCCTTATTCCCTCGCATAAGTAGGAAACTCTGAGAAGATGACATTTTGAATTGCAGGCAAGAATAAAAAAATGGAACAACCAAGCCAGTATGGAACACATGTAAATCAGCCTAACATTTTTCATTACTTCTCACTATATTCTTAGAGATACAACTGAGTTTATCAGCATGGGTCAGAAAATGAGCATTTGGCTGCAGTATGAAAAATATCAATAATTATAATGTCTCCTCAAACTTGAATACCTTAAAAATGTAGCAGATAGTGTTAAGTCTATGAGGTGTTACCAAGCCTCACCTTTTAGTCTTGTTTTTGATTCCATTTATTTCCACTAGTGTTTTATGTGATATAAGCTGCGGTGGTGCAGCAGTAGCATTGTCTCCTCACAGCAAGAGGTTCTCCCGTTCGATTCTTGGCTGGAGCGCCTTCTGTGTAGAGTCTGCATGTCCTCTCCGCAGTCGATTGGCATTTGAAAGACGTGTAAATGAGCATGCCTTCATTGAAGGTTTAGCGTCGGGCTGGCAACTCGGCACCGTAAAAATCTACTGCCAATCATTAGCGGAACGGAGTTCCGCTGTGGTGACCCCTAACCGGGAAAAGCCAAAAGAAGAACAACAAAAGTGTTTTATGGGAATATGAACAAACCACTTAAAGAAACAGTGTTAGCTTACCCAGGAACAGAGATGCTGGTACATAATAAATATATCCACTTGGCAAATAAATTATAAAATGGATCCATGAAAAAACAATGATAATGTAGAGGATGCATAGTTCAGAGGAACAGTGCTAAGTGCATTGCTGTCTTTAAGATACCCCTTATAGGAAACTCCAGACCTAAAGAAAAGCCAGGAGAGTGTAGTTTGCCTTCAGGAAACAAATGACAAAATTATTAAAATATATGAAAATAATGCAAAATTAAAACGGGTCTTTATTTTGGATATCACCCCATTCCTTGCTCATTTTTCTCTGTCTGATATCCCTCCTAATCAGACAAATTCTTCCCTTCTAGTATGTAGTCAAAAGTTGAATTTTCATCAACCATATCAACTGCTACAGCTGCCTGCTTGTTGAAAGCACTGATCTAATAACCACTTTTTGTGCCCAAAGATCAGCCTGGCAATGGATGACTGAGTGGCCAGTTGCCTGTGGCCATCTTAGTTTTCTCAGCAGAAAAATGTATTTATTTATTTAACATTTGTTTACCAAGATAGTCCAACTGGGAAAATGCCCATTTTCAGTGGAGGCCTGGGGAGAAATGCTCCAGACGCATGTCTTTGGAATGTGGGAGGAAACCAAAGCACTCAGAGGCAACCCACATGAACGCAGTGAGGATATGCAGACTTCGTACAAAAGGCATCCCACCCAAGAAATGAACCAGAGAAACTCTTGCTATACGGCGACAATGATAAGCAATGTGCCACTGCACCGTCTGCAAAAAATGAAGGTAACTTCCACTACCAGAGCACTGTTTGGACTTATAAAGGATATGAAGGTAAAAGGTCTGGGTAACAGAGGCAACTCATCTGCTGGCAGCTTGCATGTAGGACAATGCACATGTTAAAGTGCTGCTTTACAAAATGGTGTACCAGATCTGTACCCTTGCTAAGCAAGGAGGACATCATTGCCCAACAATATCGCCCAAAAAATGTAGTTCTCATTATCTAAGTGCTGAGTAAAATGAATGGGCTAGTAATGGATGGGGGGGGGGTTCAATTATGTTCTCATGTTAAAACGGAATGCTGATTTCCAAAAGATGGAATAAATGCATTACCAGATTTATGGACCAGTCAGCTACTAAAGTTTACAGCCCATCAGGCATTGATGACTGATGATAATTGTGGTAGTGAGAGCTGAATGACAGGTGAGGTGGGTACCTTTTACCTGTAAACTGTTAGCTGAGTTGATGATTTCCTTATTCCCTTACATAAGTAGGAAACTTTAAGAAGATGTCATTTGCATTGCCTTAATACACCTGACCGTATCCCAGGATGCCTTCTAAATATCTTGAAACATGACTTATTAGGACTTCTTGAGTCGTTTTTTCAATTATAGTCTGAAAACAGGCTTTGTACCATGAGAATCAAGGGCTGTAATGGTTATCCCACTTCAGAAGAGTGGACCCTCGATCAACTCCAGAAACTACAGACTTATTAGTCTAACTAGTCTAATATGCAATGCCATGGAAGAAAATAAAGAATGATATAAAAATGTCTATTTTACTAAAGTTTCATTTGAACACAATTTATTTATTTATTTGTTTATTTACATTTGTTACATGGGTCCATTTTCAGCGGGAGAAAAGCTCCACAGTAAAATAAACAGACAGTAGTTACATTGGATTACATAGCGATTAACAATTTAACATAGAAATTACTTACAAACAATCTTGATGCAACAATCAGCTGTCTGCAACCTCCAAAGAATTATTACAATCCATTAATTATATTTCCTCCCTCTCCACAGTCAGGTATTCATTCTCAAGTCAGTCACATGGTTATCTGTCATGCAATTCAAACACTCTCCTGGGCATGTCCTTCACCTCAATATCAATTAGCAAGCTTCCAAAGGACAATATTAACCTTATTGCAGAGGTCAGAACTCAGTGATAAGGATGATATATTTCCTACCATATAACCCTGTTCATAGGTTCATAGGTTCATAGGTTCATACTAGGCTATCTGCCCGAGGGCATTTATAAGCCTAGCCCATTGTTTTGTGGCTTACGCCACCCCTTTAGTATGGGGAACTATACCCATTATTTTGCTGTGCCTCTGTCGAGCAGTGACACTGAGGTAATTCCTGGGGTATATCTGCGATCTCCCATCCATTGGTCAAGATTTCTCTTGAACAAGGCCAGCGAGGTGCTCTGCCTCACATGTACCGGGATTTTGTTCCACAGCATAGGGAGTCTTTGGGTGATGAATCTATCTCTCCAGCACGTCCTATTAATAGCCGTGTCGAGGTTTAAGTCTCCGCCCTTGTGGCTCTGATGGATCTAGATTTTTGAGGTGAAGCATATTCATCAAATCTGGGTTTGACATGGCCTTGTATGTTAGGCAAAGGTCACCTCTGAGCAAGCGGTGGCGACTGAATAGAGCTGGAGTTCTTTCAGTCGGGCAGCATAGGACAGATTTTGAGACCCTTTATCCTTTTGGTGAGGAACTTTTGTGGCCTCTCCAGCTGCTGCAAGTGTCGGGTCAGATACATTCCGAATGGGGCATTGTACTCAATCATTGGTCTGATGAGTGATGAGTAAAGGAGACTATGACCTCCCTTGATCTAGATGAGAATCCCTTCATGATAAGGTGGGCAATGTAGAAGGACTTCCTAACTACTTTAGCTACATGGGTGTCGAATGACAGACTACTATCAACCTGGGTCCCCAGGTCCCTGATAACTTCTTCTGTGCTCAGTGGATTGCCACCTATTTGGTAGCTAGGGGTAACCTTGTTTTTCGAAGGGTATGACTATGCATTTTTGGCATTTAACTTTGGGCGTGGCTCTGGCACCAGTTATCCGTTTCTGTGAGACCCTTCTGAAGGATATCTGTGTCAGATGTGTTTTCTACTATGGCCCAGTTTGCAGTCATCTGCAAACTTTGTCAGCCATAACCCTCCTGTGTTTGCTTGTACTGGAAAAGTAGATGCCAAACAAGAGTGGGCCCAGGACTGAGCCCTGTGGGACACCACTTGTGACAGGCTTTGAGTCTGACATGGCGCCAGCAACTCTGACCCTGTGGGTTCTGTCACTCAGCCAGTTTGCAACCCATCTTGTGATGTATGGGTTAACATTTAAGCTGATGAGTTTTTCAATGATACCCGAGTGGGGTATTGTATCGAAGGCCTTAGCCAGATCGAGGTAGGCTGTATGGACTGCCTTTCCCTCATCAATGGCTTTGGTGACTGTTTCGAAAAAGTCAACCAAGTTTAAAAGGCATGATCTGCCTTTGACAAAGCCAAACTGGGTTGGATCCAAAGTCTGCAAATTCCCTATGTCTTTATTTATGAGGTCCATTATGATCCTCTCCATGGCTTTGCAGATAAGGCTTGTCAAGCTAATGGGCCGGTAATTTCCAGGGTCTGTGGAGGCACCGCCTTTGTGAAGTGGGACCACAGTGCGTCAGACTTCCATGGTAAAATGTTACCAGCAAGATATAGCTGACTCCGATCTCTTCTAACAAGTTTTCCTGGTAACATTGTGAGATTAAAGGTTAAACTCAGGTCCTCATCTTCCTAGTACAATTCTACTGTCAGCCTATGCAGGACTTGACTTTTCCTTTGTAGAGAGGTACATGTCTTGTGCTTGAAAAAGGAAGTCAAAATGATCGATTTTTTTTGTTTGCCTGCCTGTTTATGGACCATGTATAGCCATGGTCTGGATGTGACAGAAAATGCAGAAAGTATAGCAGGGTGTTGATCATGCATTGTAAAAAAAAAATCCTTATTATATACAGGATGTCAGATATCTCATCTCATCAAAGTACAGCTCAGCCTAGATAACAAATATATCTTTGTAGTATAGCAGAAAATAATCAATCTGTAGATCACTCACAGATTATAAAGCATGTCTTTATATAAAGGTGGGCCTGAGAGAAGGTGCTGCTATGGACATAACAGTGTAGGACAGGCCATATACAGGGACCTCCTCTCTTGCGAACCAGGCAGTAATCCCGTAGCAATCACTACACCTGGAAAGGAGAGGCTGTAAGAGATGTTTCACTTTCCTTTAACCTCCATGACCTGCCTGACAAGGCTAATGAGCTCCATCTGCCTGGGCTTGGAGTCAGAGTTTACCTTCTCCTAGGCTGGCTGCCAACGAAGGCTAACAAGCCCAGCCTGCCCACCCAAATATATCACCAGGTACTCAAATTCACCACACAACAGGCTCTATGAAAACAGAAGGAAGTCCTGTTCTGCACTTCAAAGATGTCTGGAAGCGACATGAAGGCAGGTGACATCAGTCCAGCAGGCTGGGAAAATGTAGCCGCAGACTACATTACTTGTAGACTGGCATCAAGACAGGTAGCCAGATGAGCGAGAAGAAAAGAGGGTAGCTGTGGGAGGAGAAGTGAGATCACAGATGGCAGAGGACATCTTTGGTGCCTACACATCCAGGCATCGGTTATACCTGCACAAATTGTAACAGATTCTGCCAGTTAACATTTGGACTTTACAGTCACAGCAGGCACTGCATTTCAACCACCAACTGATTCCGTGAACCAAACTTTGTTGTCTCTTGAGACAGAAAAAGGCCATCACAGTTACATAAAATAGCTAAATGACTTGTCTAGTGGGTCATCACATATAGTTAAGTCTATGAGCAAGTTTCATCCTGGGTTTAGTTGCCTCATTATGTATCTGATGGCTATGTGCAAATCACTTAACCAAACAGTGGTCCTAGAACTTGACCCATATGTTGACCAGATTAGCAAAATATTTATACAAGACATATGCTAGGCTGCTGTCACATATTGATGTCCATATATGTCATTTGCATGGTAAATGTGAACAATACAGAAAATACACTTTTTTTTCTACAAAGAGGATGCCTTCTAATGTAAAGAGTAACATGAAAAATGCTTTATAAACATTGTTAGGTATTGTTTTATTACATGCATATTATGGAACATTTCTGATCTTGATATTCCAGTCCCTATGTGTATGTAAAGCATTTCCCTATGTGCACTATCTCTGAGAGAGACTGCTGCTTCTTTGAAATAAAGTCCCTATTCATGTAAAACAGAGCTCCTCACTGACCCAATTCAAATGCAACCTAAATAATTGTATGGGAGACTGCAAATTTGTCCTGGTGTGACACCCATGTCCCTCATGGACAGGGGTAGATGGTGTTGATCATAGAACCACTCTGTTCATAAATTCGCTTTGGGATCTACCCAAAAAAGAACAAATGGGGATACTTGGGATTAACATGGCTAGGCTTGTAAAGGTTCTACAGCCGCTAGCCTAGTAACCTCCTATGAACCACTGAACCTACGAGGTTAATATAAGCACTACATGCATTCTCTTTCCTTATGACTCTGTATATGCCTTTGTATTAACTCTCCGGGCTTGGAGCTAGAACTCACACTACCGCATTTCCATATGGATCTTTGCCAAACATGTACAAACCTCCAGACACAATGTGCTGTGGCTATAAGCAGAATCTGGGAACAAATAATTTATTTAACAGCCAACTGTGAGATAATGCACAACTGTTTAATACTGTACATTTTTCACTGCAGGTCCTGAAGGCACTCACTAAGGCCAAAAACGCAGACTCAGTGTACCCTGATAGTATCCCAGGATGCCTTCTAAACAGCTTGAAACATAAGTTATTAGGACTACTTGAGTCACTTTTCAACTACAGTCTCAAAACAGGCTTTCTACCATGAGAACTGAGCACTGTAATGGTCATCACACTTCAGAGGTGTGGACCATCAGTCAACTCTGGAAACTACAGACTTATTAGTCTAACTAGTCTAATACGCAGTGCCATAGAATGAATTATCATGAAGATGATCAATAAAGGCAAAGGCAACCTTCAGACACTGGACCCAGCCCAGTTTGGCTTTGTCAAGGGAAGGTCATACTTCTTTGAGAAGGTTACCAAGGCAATGGACGAAGAGAAAATGGAGCATACCGTCTACCTGGATCTTTCTAAGGTGATATGATACCCACTTGGGTATAGCTGTCAAACTCACTGAACTGGGCATAAACCCCTAAATAACTCACTGGATTGCCAGCTGATTCAGAGACAGGATCTAGGAAGTCAGGATTGGTGATACCACTTCCACTAATAGAGTGATGACCAGCAGGGTAGCTCAGGACTCTGTGCTGAGACCACTTAAATTTGGTGTCTATTTTTTGGTGGCAAAGGCTGATCTCAAGGGCCTTTGTCTGACCATGTTCACAGATGACTGCAAATTGGGAGCTATCATAGATTCTCCCTATGACAGAAACATCTTACAAGAGGATTCAACACTTTAAAATGACTGCTGACAGTGTCACAGATTAAAACTTAATTTCAAGAAATAGAAATACATTATAGTGTCTTTTGGGAAAACTATCACACAGGCAAATTACCCCATCGATACAACACCCCTAACTGGGAACATACGTACATAGTAATCTGGCCTTTTTTCAGCACATGGCCAAGACAGTAAGCAAACTGTTCTATGTCACCCATCTTATAAGTAAGGACATGGCAACCAGGTCCAAGGAAGTCATGCTGCCACTTTATTCAGCCCTTATTAGACCCATCATTGAGTATAATGTCCCCTTCAGCATGTACCTGACCAGACATATGCAACAGTTGGAGCACCCACAAAGGTTTCTTACTAGGAGAATCCAGGGTATAAACACATTGTCATATATGGATTGCCTCAAAACCTTATTCTATATTCTGTTTCCTGCAGGTTACAGATAGTCAATCTATACCTGCCACATCTGCAAAATGAGCAGCATCAGGACCACTAGATCAAGGGACTTAAATTTTGCTTCTGACATAAATAAGACATGTTGGTAAGACCGATATCTGTTTCAGAGGATCCTATGCTCTGTAACAGGATCCACATCCATGTGAAACAGAGTCTATCCCTAACCTGATTTAAGTGTAACCTTGACCAATGATTTGCAAATCTGAAATTCAGCCCGCATCTGGTCCCCAGGTCTCTCATAGACAGAGGCAAACACTAATGCCCAAACTTATATAACCCCCCCCCCCACATAACCTCTACAAACATCCTACCTAACATACTCCCTCCTAATAAATGCCCATGATACATAGAGACACATGTGGGTTAGATTGCATGGCTAGGCTTATAAAAGCCAGGCGATCTTTAGCCTAATATATACCTATGAACCCACGAACATAGTAAGCAAGTATTTGGCAGGTTAGCTGCCCTTGTGGGCCATTTTAAGCCTAGCCAAATTCCCTCAAAAATGAGTTGTGATGCCCATGCACTGGCCAGTAATCAAGGACCCTCAATCCTCACCACTAGCACCAGTGAGGGGTGTGCACATTGGGAAGGATAACAAGTACACACACAGTAAAATACAATTTAACACCAGTGAGGGGCGTGCACATTGGGAAGGATAACAAGTACACACACAGTAAAGTACAATTTAACACCAGTGAGGGGCGTGCACATTGGGAAGGATAACAAGTACACACACAGTAAAGTACAATTTAACACCAGTGAGGGGGCATGCACATTGGGAAGCATAACAAGTGCACACACAGTAATGTACAATTTAACACCAGTGAGGGGCGTGCACATTGGGAAGGATAACAAGTACACACTCAGTAAAGTACAATTTAACACCAGTGAGGCGTGCACATTGGGAAGGATAACAAGTACACACACAGTAAAGTACAATTTAACAGCATGAGGGGCATGTACATTGGGAAGGATAACAAGTACACACACAGTAAAGTACAATTTAACACCAGTGACGGGCGTGCACATTGGGAAGGATAACAAGTACACACACAGTAAAGTACAATTTAACACCAGTGAGGGGCGTGCACATTGGGAAGGATAACAAGTACACACACAGTAAAGTACAATTTAACACCAGTGAGGCGTGCACATTGGGAAGGATAACAAGTAAACACAGTAAAGTACAATTTAACACCAGTGAGGGTCGTGCACATTGGGAAGGATAACAAATACACACACAGTAAAGTACAATTTAACACCAGTGATGGGCGTGCACATTGGGAAGGATAACAAGTAGACACACAGTAAAGTACAATTTAACACCAGTGAGGTGCACATTGGGAAGGATAACAAGTACACACAGTAAAGTACAATTTAACACCAGTGAGGCGTGCACACTGGGAAGGAAAACAAGTACACACACAGTAAAGTACAATTTAACACCAGTGGTGGGTGCACATTTGGGAGAATAACAAGTATACACACAGTAAAGTACAATTTAACACCAGTGAGGGACGTGCACATTGGGAAGGATAACAAGTACACACACAGTAAAGTACAATTTAACACCAGTGAGGGGTGTGCACATTGGGAAGGATAACAAGTACACACACAGTAAAGTACAATTTAACACCAGTGATGGGCGTGCACATTGGGAAGGATAACAAGTACACACACAGTAAAGTACAATTTAACACCAGTGAGGGGCATGCACATTGGGAAGGATAACAAGTACACACAGTAAAGTACAATTTAACACCAGTGACGGGCGTGCACATTGGGAAGGATAACAAGGACACACCCAGTAAAGTACAATTTAACACCAATGAGGCGTGCACATTGGGAAGGATAACAAGTACACACACAGTAAAGTACAATTTAACACCAGTGAGGCGTGCACATTGGGAAGGATAACAAGCGCACACACAGTAAAGTACAATTTCAAACCAGTGAGGCGTGCACATTGGGAAGGATAACAAGTACACACACAGTAAATACAATTTAACACCAGAGATGGGCGTGCACATTGGGATGGATAACAAGTACACACACAGTAAAGTGCAATTTAACACCAGTGAGCGGTATGCACATTGGGAAGGATAATAAGTACACACACAGTAAAGTACAATTTAACACCAGTGAGGCGTGCACATTGGGAAGGATAACAAGTACACACACAGTAAAGTACAATTTAACACCAGTGAGGGGCGTGCACATTGGGAAGGATAACAAGTACACACACAGTAAAGTACAATTTAACACCAGTGAGGGGCATGCACATTGGGAAGGATAACAAGTACACACACAGTAAAGTACAATTTAACACCAGTGAGGAGCGTGCACATTGGGAAGGATAACAAGTACACAAACAGTAATGTATAATTTAACACCAGTGAGGGGCGTGCACATTGGGAAGGATAACAAGTACACAAACAGTAAAGTACAATTTCCCTTAAGAGCACAGAGATCACAGTCAGTCTGGGGCTGGTTTCTCCCTTTCTCTCCAGATCCCCAATAAGACTCCCCACTGGCACAGCTATAGGGTACAGATCTCAGCCTAGTGGTCAAGCCAAAACCTCCAGCACCCTCTCTGTCCAACCAGTGCTTTGTGTCCCTGCCCAAGTAGCTGACACACATACACATTGAGATTTGATTTGTGTGCAAACACTTCCTAGGGAAGGCTGGCACAGGTTCTCCAGCTATGCCCTCTTCTGCCCAGACTATACGGTAGTAGCGACTGCTACCAACCACTGTTACCAGCTACTATAAAGGCCCTTACCAAAGGGTGTCCAATTCTACTGTGCAATGTTATTATTATCCAATTGGTAAGTGTGACTGAGACTTGAAAGCTATTTAGGACTGACTTATACAGTGTCACCAAATACATGAAAGTACTCTCAGAGCTTAAATTATCTCTACATAAAACAGCCACAGTTAAAAGTTTTAAATATATTTAATAATAAATAATACAAACACAAGACAATACTTATTAATTCAACACAGTGACATTAGAGAGTTCAAAAATCACAGGAAATACTTTAAAACAACATTGTAGGACAGTTTGACATAAATACAGAAAACAGCTAGACTAATCTGCTATATTCATATCTATATCTAAGAGAAATACTAAGATATAAGATCCTACTTACAGAGCAAGCAAGTGCTGGTGAGCTGATGTGTTCAGGCTCAGACACAATTACAAAATGAGATTCTTACTTTTTGAGATAGCCCTTAAATTGATAATACACATTACTGCTGAGTCATTTCAGAGTACATCATTCTTGACATTTCTGCTGAAGTTTCCCAGGCTCACAGAACTCAAAATTTAACATTAATTTGTAATCAGCACCTGCCAGGAAGCCACAACAATAAAATACACTTTACATGTGAAACCTAGTAATTATCTTTGTCTTAGGACAAGAGAAAGAATTTCCTAGCCCAGACATCCTGTCTCCAAGCTTGAGATTATACACAGTTGTAAATTCTTTACTTATTGCCTTTCTTTCAGCAGGGTGCACTGTGGTTACATTTTTAAAGCTCAGCATATAACACAGTTTTCTTACATTTGTAAAACAAGCCTGTGGATCATATTAATATTTACAATGACACAGAATTATTTACAAAACTCTAGCTGGCTGGGCTGGCAGCCCTTCAGTTTTTCACATGAGCATCAAACCCTGCACCCTGTGTCTGTCAGGTAATGATCTTAACTGTTATGCCAACCCCCAATATATAGGTACATCCTCCTTCATCAACCTGTAAGGAGCTCAGAGTTAATTACATAAGTAAAGTGGTAGAAAGAGCAGAGTTCCCTACACATGGATGGTAGAGGGGCTTTGCAGTAACTGAATGATCAACTGTTTTTGTATGATTTGGAATTTATCCTAATGAATGGCAAACGGATATCTTTCAGCAAAAAAAAATGTATTTCAACATTTTTACAGTGATCTGACAGCATGCCTATGCCAGAGTTCCCAGGTACAAGGGCTTAGACTTTGGCTCTGAGATAGCATCATATTCAGGTATGCTGCAGCACCACAGGTAAGCCTCACTCTGGGGTATTATGAGCATTAAACTTGACTTTAGGGGTATTGTGGCAACTTAACCTTAGGCTGGTAATATCTTCAGTCAGATCATAAAGATCTAGCAATGAATTTTTATAGTTCTCTGTTACACATATACTCCAGAACTAGTCTCCACAATACCCCTCCTTATCACAGTGCAGATCTTTGCTTCTGGTGATCTTTTCTTAGGCCTGAGATGCACTTAATTACTATACACAATGTTCCTCAAGCAGTACCAGTAGGATTCTGCACTAATATCCTGAAATGAGATCTGGCGAACAGATTAATTTCCCTTAACAGTCTTACTAAGCGTCTGGTGCCAAAACTCAATCCTGGGTCAGCTGCATACCAGCAGGTCTTTGTCAGCTGCGTTTAGGGCTAGATTCCTGGCAATCTTAAGATTTAGTTCAGAATTTCATCTCATGTGCATTAAAATGAGTTTCCCACTCAATGCTTCCTAACTTGTGCTCTATGAATATTATGTAGCAGTCATGTGACTGATTATGGCCATTAGAGATCAATCATGTGACTGATTATGGGCATTGGAGATCAATGCCAGTATGCCATTTGCACAGTCTCCCATGTCCAGGTCATTCTACACATAAAGCCAACAGGACAGCAGTGAAAATTTCCATCAAGGAAAGATCCTTTTTGCTGCAGAATGTATTTCAGTAACATAGCAGTGCAAGTTCATCCACCACCACCATCACCACCACCACAACAACAACAACAACAATAATAACAACAACTATAGATTTCTGTCGTGGCAGCCTGGGCCTCAAATCTGATGTGCCTGCATGAGAGATCCAAGCTTTTCTTTGCTGACCTGCATTACTTATATGTGAGCTTAGACCACAGTCTGAATCATCTCGATGTTAGTATGAGTAACATTTTTTTCCAAGAAAGAACCACACCTGATACATAGAACTTACAGCAGTACTGGATGCATCTAACTGTCCATGCAATCTTTCTGTCAGTCTCCACAGATCTTCATTACTAATGCCATGATTTTACCTTAAGTGCATTTTCTCTCAGTCTCACATAGTACCATTACAACCTCAAATCATACACATAAACACACAAAGACATACTCAGAGGCTCTGATCAAATATCTACCAAAACAGCAGAGGCCACCAAAGCAGACACCCAAACAACCACCACCTCAGAACACAGCACCTGCAACACATAGACCTCACAGTCAGAGTGTCAAACAGTCACAGCCCTTAAGGCCAAACACAATGCCAGACACACTAGTCATTGGTGACTCCATAGTCAGACACACTGACGTCCCGCTCACCAGACTGAGTAAGGAGAAGGTCACAGTAAGCTGCCTGTCGGGCGCTAGAATCCGCCACATAAGCACTCAGGTCTCTCAACAGCAGGTACAAATATGACTCAGTCATTGTCCACGCTGGTGTAAGCGAGGACTACATGAAAAGAGACATTGAGGAGCTCTCTGATTATGTAGCCCAGGCAGGTATGACCCTGACCTTGAGCAGTATCCTACCTTCACCAAGAATGATGCCACAATACAGAGATAAGATGATCAGCTTTAACAAGTGGCTTAAACACTGGTGTCATTCAAAGGGGATCCAGTGTCTGTCTGCCTGGGATGACATGCTGGACAAGCCCGGCTTGCACCTGTCACCCTGGGATTCGGATATTGGCAAAGGCTCTTGCCACCCCATAGTGCCTTTTAGGCAAGGCTCAAATTCTAAACCTACCACCCTAGAACACAAAAGGAAAAAAACTAAGGGTAATGCTGCTCAATGCCAGAAGTCTAAATCTCAAAATGCACGCACTCGAGGCCCTTCTCAGTATGGAGACAGACAGAAACCTGGTTCAAGGCTCCTGCGCTATCAGGTTTTACCTCATATCATGCGTTCCGGCCCCAAAATCCGGACAATACCAAGAAAGGAGGGGGGGTATCCATATTCATCAAGGACACCCACACCTCAAGACTGGTGGCAACGCACGATGCATCGGAGACCATCCAGGTGCAATTAACCATAGGCAAGACTGCTCTGCAAATTGTAGCATGTTACAGGCCACCCTCACAAACTCAGGAACCTCACATGGCCTTCCTGAAAACACTAGAGGGGATAAATGTATCACCAAACACCATCATACTAGGTGACTTCAATTACCCTAATATAGACTGGGAACACTACTCAAGCCCAAACACCCTAGCCCAAAAGTTCCTGGAATTCATAAACTCAAATGCCATGGAACAACTAGTCACCATCCCCACAAGAGGAGATAACATACTTGATCTCATCATCACGAACATGGGAGCACAATGTTCAACACCGGAGGTGTACCCCTCACTGGTGAGATCAGACCACAAACTAATCTCGCTGGAGGTCCTCATCCCACCCCCACCCGAAATAAAAAAAACCACAATAAAAAACATCTCAAAAGCCGACTTCACACTTCTAAAGACTAGAGTGGTCTCCTTTAAGGCCCCCGAGCTGGCGGAAAACAGTACTCAAGCCGCTGAATCACTTACAAATGCCTTCTACCAGCACCTGCAGGACTGCATGGATAAGGCAATCCCAAGCAAAACAAAGACTCTTTGTACCAAAGGCAAGCGTCCAGTCTGGTGGACCCCAGCCATAAACAAACTTTACAACAAAAGGAGGAAGCTACTACAAGATAGAGCAAAATCCTTAAAAGGTAAGACACCCTTGATCACTATAAGTAAAAAACTAATAGCTCTCATAAAATCATCCAAAGCAAATTTCGAGAGAAAAATAGCTAAAGACAATCATAAGGCCTTCTTTAGCTATGTTAGAAACCTGGGAGGAAACTCCCAGATATGCTCAGAGCTAGTTCAAAATGATGTGAAGATTACTGATCCTACAGACATTGCCAACATACTGGCTGACAGGTTCAGTGCAAACTTCCCCTCCCTAAAAGGAGAGATATCTATACCAAACGATTGCAGCCCCTCAAACATCTCCAGCGCCCAAGTGAGAACTGCTCTCTCCAAAGCAAAAAACACAGCATCCATGGGACCTGATGGTGTCCCCGGCTGTGTGCTCCATGAACTCAATGAGGAATTAAACCCACAGCTAGGACAGCTGTTTAATCAAAGTCTTACCTCTGGATACATACCCAGGGTGGCGCACTGCAACTGTGGTACCACTTCACAAAGGCGGTGCCTCCACCGACCCTGGAAATTACCGGCCCATTAGCTTGACAAGCCTTATCTGCAAAGCCATGGAGAGGATCATAATGGACCTCATAAATAAAGACATAGGGAATTTGCAGACTTTGGATCCAACCCAGTTTGGCTTTGTCAAAGGCAGATCATGCCTTTTAAACTTGGTTGACTTTGAAACAGTCACCAAAGCCATTGATGAGGGAAAGGCAGTCCATACAGCCTACCTCGATCTGGCTAAGGCCTTCGATACAATACCCCACTCGGGTATCATTGAAAAACTCATCAGCTTAAATGTCAACCCATACATCACAAGATGGGTTGCAAACTGGCTGAGTGACAGAACCCACAGGGTCAGAGTTGCTGGCGCCATGTCAGACTCAAAGCCTGTCACAAGTGGTGTCCCACAGGGCTCAGTCCTGGGCCCACTCTTGTTTGGCATCTACTTTTCTGAAGTACAAGCAAACACAGGAGGGTTATGGCTGACAAAGTTTGCAGATGACTGCAAACTGGGCCATAGTAGAAAACACATCTGATACAGATATCCTTCAGAAGGGTCTCACAGAAGCGGATAACTGGTGCCAGAGCCACGGCCTAAAGTTAAATGCCAAAAATGCATAGTCATACCCTTCGGGAAAAACAAGGTTACCCCTAGCTACCAAATAGGTGGCAATCCACTGAGCACAGAAGAAGTTATCAGGGACCTGGGGACCCAGGTTGATAGTAGTCTGTCATTCGACACCCATGTAGCTAAAGTAGTTAGGAAGACCTTCTACATTGCCCACCTTATCATGAAGGGATTCTCATCTAGATCAAGGGAGGTCATAGTCTCCCTTTACTCATCACTCATCAGACCAATGATTGAGTACAATGCCCCATTCGGAATGTATCTGACCCGACACTTGCAGCAGCTGGAGAGGCCACAAAAGTTCCTCACCAAAAGGATAAAGGGTCTCAAAAATCTGTCCTATGCTGCCCGACTGAAAGAACTCCAGCTCTATTCAGTGCTCAGAGGTGACCTTTGCCTAACATACAAGGCCATGTCAAACCCAGATTTGATGAATATGCTTCACCTCAAAAAATCTAGATCCATCAGAGCCACAAGGGCGGGAGACTTAAACCTTGACACGGCTATTAATAGGACGTGCTGGAGGGATAGATTCATCACCCAAAGACCTACTATGCTGTGGAACAAAATCCCGGTACATGTGAGGCAGAGCACCTCGCTGGCCTTGTTCAAGAGAAATCTTGACCAATGGATGGGAGATCACAGATATACCCCAGGGATTACCTCAGTGTCACTGCTCGACAGAGGCACAGCAAAATAATGGGTATAGTTCCCCATACTAAAGGGGTGGCGTAAGCCACAAAACGATGGGCTAGGCTTGTAAATGCCCTCGGGCAGATAGCCTAGTATGAACCTATGAACCTATGAACCTATTAAAGCACGCAAGCTGATGAATGTATAAAAACCACAGCTTTTTCAACTCCACTTAGTTTTATGTAGCTAGTGCAATGACGGCATCCTTTTATTCCCTATACTAATGCCATGATTTTACCTTAAGTGCATTTTTGTAATCCCAGTGACCAAAATATACAATGTATGCAATATACTTTATATATCCACATCTTTCTCTCACTAAAAAATGTTCTTTTCACCATGTAAAATGACATCTCTGCATCAGCTCATCATGATGTCTTCTTGTTTTCCCATTTAGAGTGTTTTACACCTATATCATTCTCTCCTCTTTCCTCCATTCTGCATCTATTTAGTGCCATTAATGCTTTCCTAGGCAGAAAATCTCCCAATTCCATGCAAAAGTTTAGTTGTCCTTTACTGGACATATCCAACACATCAACATCTATCTTCAAATAATTTTTGTAGAACTATACACACTATTCAAAATAAAGTTTAATAACTACCCGTACATGGCTATAGACCTCCACTGAGATAGAACCCAATGTCGTTTTAGTTTTGTTGTCTGCTCTACCATATTAAATATAAACTTAGGCATATTCTCTTCCTGCCAGAAAAAGCCTTAATTTTACATCTCCCAGTATAACTCAAGTACAGGCCAGCTGGCCACCAGTCTGTTTTTTTTAATTAATCTTCTTTCAGTTTAAACCTCCTCGGTGCCACCCTTACACAAAACTCCTTCAACTCTATAGAAAACTGGCTCACCAATGACCATCTCATTCTTAATACCAAAAAAACAAGATTCTTTTATTCCTACCAAAATCCCTCACACATCTTAAACCTACATTCACCATCACATCTCTTAACAACATAGTCATAAATGTTGAAACTCGCACCAAATTACTTGGAGTCCTCATTGATGATCAACTCAAATTTGACCTGCATGTCCACCACTGCATAAAAAAATACACCAAAAACTAGGTTTACTTTACTGAAATAAAAAATTCCTTACAAAAGACTCTAGACTCTCTCTTGCCTATGCCTACCCTCTGCTTAGCCTTCTCTACTGCTCTCAAATCTGAACTAACCTACAGCTCTCCCTGCTAAGTAAACTCAAAACCACCTGCAACACAGTAGCTAGGTTTGTAGCAAACCAGACTTCTAACTCACACCACTGCCACTCACTCAAAACTTTAAACTGGTTAGAGTTCCCCCACCAACTCCTACTCTCTCAACTTTTTATTTATTTATTTATTTGTCATTTGTTAACTGGGTTAGTCCAGCTGAGCCAAAGGCCCGTTTTCAGTGGAGACCCGAGGAGAAAAGCTCCAAAAAAAAAGAAAACAACATGTTAACAAACATACATTCAAGATACAAGAATATTGCATAGTTAAATCATACATTCAAAAATCAAGAAAGCAAAAAGCAAGAAAATTATATATTTACACATTCAGAAAGCAAGGAAATTACATATTGGTATCATTGCATAGGTTTAGAGTAACAGAGAGTTACATGACAAGTATAGGGTTGGTAGGGTGGCCAAATGGTTAAGGTGTTTGCCTTACAAACACAAGGTATAGGGTTTGAGACTCACAAGGGGTAATTGGCTAGGCTTAAAATGGCTCGCATGAGTAGTTAGCCTAGTATGAACTTATATTCAAAATTAGATGCTGAGAGAGCAACATTTGAGAGTTTAGAAAAAAAAAAGTGTTGCTATTAACAGACACTATAAGTCGTAGATGGCTCTAACATTTAGAGAAGAGAGAGGTATGAGGAGGTATGGTGGAGGAGGGTATAAGTAGGGTCCTGGCATGGGCAGGAGCTGAAATTGAACAGGACATTTTTAAGGTCATATCTGAAGTGGTTTGTACAGTTGATCATCCATCATCTTATCATTCGTTCCATCCTCAACAAGCCCCCAGGCTGTCCATCCATCTCCTCACTCATCTCTCTCTATATGCCCTCAAGAACTCTGACCAACAACTCTTGGAACTATATAAGCCCAAAGGATTAATAGGCCAAAATCTTTATAGCTACTCTCCTGCCCTATCCTGGAACAAGCTTCCCATAACCATCAGAAAAATACCTCATGCACGTGAATTCAAAAAACACCTAAAAGAATACCTACTAAATGCCTGGATATGTCACTATAAAAACCCACCATAAACATTCCTCCCTAGGCTACACACCCTCACTCTTACTAACTCATATCTCTCTAACTTCTACCCTTAACCACTCTACTTCTGGCACCCTCTTACCTACCCAGTCTCTACCTCACCTTGTTCAGACTGCTCTCTCTTCTTCGTCACCTAACTTGCACACTGACTCTTCTTCTACCCTGACTTTGCGCCACAAATCTCACCACTTCTTTATTATAATTGAACAATTGGAATAGTAACTTGTAAATAGTTAGACAATTGTTTTTTAGTAACTTGTAAATAGTTAGACAATTGCTTTTTTTATTACATGCTCTGTACATTAACATCATATGCAACCTTTTGTAACCAATTCAATTACAACTCTCCATATTTTCTGCATTGTTCTCCAATGAAAGCTATTTTTGTAACCTTTTTATTCTTCTATGCTATCATATCAGATGCAAACACTGTTGTTGCAAACGCTATTGTTGTAAACTTCTTGTGTGCATTTGTGGAGCTTTTCTTCCTGGCCCTCTGCTGAAAAAGGGCTCTAGCTCAGTCGGACATTCCCGGTCAATACATGTCAAATAAATTATAAATAATAAAATAAAATAATTTAGAATGATTTAATACTTCAGTGTACCTGCTTAAGTTAAGATGCTAGAAAAAACATTCCAGTTATTTAATTTTGTTTCCTATGGGGAGTTGTGAATCACACCCATGTACTGTTCACTAACTCTGTTGGTAATACTTAGAACAAGCTTCCAACTGAACTAACATCCCTTTCATCCACTCCACTGTTTAAAAAGCAGCTAAGAATCCTCCTAAATTCACAATGGCTATTCCCTTGCACTAATCCAGACTGACAGTATTCACCTCTTCCATGACCACCTCTGTTGACTATTATACATATTCACTGTTGCTTTGTTTTTTTCTCTCTATTAATCTACTGAAAAAAACACACTTTCTATGGAACCTGTATATATATATATATATATATATATATATATATAAACACCTAAACTGTTTTTTGTATTGGATATGATTCACAAAAGATTTCGTAGCTATGTATAACTATCAACAACGTGTATATTGTTAATATGTAATCACTTTGTAATTTTATGCAATGTCTTGGAGCTTTCCTCCCCGGGCCTCCGCTGAAAATGGACATATATCCATTCTGACTATCCTGGTCAACAAATGTAAAATAAAATAATAAATAAATAAACTGTAAAAGGAGGTGTTTTTTTTGTTTTTTTCGTTGTTTTTTTTTTTTGCCTTGCCAGGAGAGACAAACTAATAGGAAGAATTTTGGAAGTATAGAATAAAATAAATCTAAGTTACATTATTAAACTGTGCTGGTAGAGCTATTTACAATCCCCTTCATCAAACACTTGGTGTTTTTGAAATTGTGAGACTGAGACAAGGTATCTGTGAAAGAGACCATAAAGCAAAAGATGTTACAACTTTTTCAGTGCAGGAATTTTAAGTACCAAAACAACAAAATTACAACACAAATTTATGCATTATGAAGGCGGATAAAGCAGACTGAAGTCTGCACTATTTCTGTTATCTAACTATGAGTACTATAATGAGGTTACTTATTATGATGTACAGAGAGCCTATAGAAATTTTGATAATATGTTGTAGGACCTAATGGAAAATAATATTTCTCCTGACCGCTACAACTTTTTTGACTATTCATTACCCTGGGTTAACTGCATTTCTAACAGTCCCAAAATGCTCAGAAGTACAACCAAGTCACCATGCAGGGCAATATTTTCTACCAAGAGTTCAACCCCCCCCTCCCCAATTGTGTGTGTTAACCAGGCTATTAATAAAAAATACAGAATAATCTAGTTAATTTATTTGTGATTTCTGGCATTTTCATAGAAACTTAGGCAAGTCAAGAATGAGGGGGAACGTTTGTTGGTGTCACTTGATGTCAAAGATCTCTATAAGGTCAACTTTCAAACATTGTAGTGGACAATATAAAAAGTGCTTGCTTGTGATTAAGATTCTACTGAGAGATGAAATAAATGTCATGCATTGTTTACTGGACATCATTATTTATGAACAACTTTTCTGCTTTTGGAAAGGCCTACTGCCATCAGTTGAAATAGGTAGCAATGGAAGTAGCCATAACAACAGCGTTTGAAAACTGAAAATTGATTATATTTTGAATTCTGAATTTATCAGATGGTTTGAGAATCTGTGCTGATGAAATTTTTATTGTTTGGTTGGATACAAAGGAAAAATACAAGTGTGGTAAGTTCATAAAAGAAGTTGATGCTTTGGGAAATATTTTGTTGAGAGGGGGGAAAAACCGAAAACTAGTAACCTCAGTGATGAAAGTTTGTGGCAAACAAGAAGATTAAGTTTACCTGCATTCTTTGTGGTAGTAATACTGGAGAAAACATTGAGGGTAATTTGCAGGTCACTTACCCCAAGAATGCTGTTGTGTTATCAGACTTCAGTGTAGACGAGAGAGACATAAATCAGTTTATAAAATCAAATTGTAAAATTCCTGAAGGTGATACAAGTTTATTTCAGGCTGTTTGCAATAAATTACTTTTCACTTACTAGAGGAACTACAACCATTAAAGTGTATTGCAAAAGAACCATGATAATTTTTAAGGGGATGTCCGCTGTGGCGACCCCTAACCGGGAAAAAGCCGAAAGAAGAAGAAGAATTTTTAAGGAGATGACTGGCAAGCATGGAGACATGTAAATATGGGGTACGTTCACAATATTGTCACATTATGAGGGTCCCAGTTACTTCTTGGCACCTATATAGGTGGGTAGAATAGTTCATAAGCTGTCACAAAGAATCTATGAAAATAGTTATGTAATTAAAAAAAGAAGAAATAGACAAATTACACCTTGTACAGGTACAGGCACTCTGCTGCATGTCCAAATTTCAGAAAGTTATTTTTTATGGTAGCTCATACCTCTGTAGATGGCCTTGAAGCTTTTCTTGACAAGCCTGAGATGGAGTGGTAGCCATGTCTCAGTAGAGCAGGCTTTTCAGGTCTAAATGATGCTATTGATATGAAAGAAGTCCTGTAGCTGAGACCATTGACATAAGTTTAATTTTTAAATAGATTAGTAGGAATTCTCAATTTTATTTAGCAGTTATTATTCCCTGTTTGCTTCTCATTCATTTTTGTCTGTCACCTCTTTTTTCCAGCTTTATTTCAACTGGTTCACTGATGTCTTTTATCATTTTATCATGCTTTCTTCCCTGTATTCCATGCGAGTTGAAAGCAATAAGCAAACCTAGAATCTGCTTTAGTTCCTGTGATTTTTGTTGTGTCAGATGATAAGATGTTTATTTTTATGCGGACATTCACCACAGACACAGCTTTTGCTTTGGGAAATGAATTTTTGACATACTGTTCCACCTCATTTTATTCCATTTTCCACTGTGTTAAGCTGTCAATAGTTCTGTCTGCTAAGGAAAACAGTTCTGCCTTTTCCAAATTAAGTGGCTTTAGCTGGACACCATAAGTGCGTCTTACTTTACTCACAGGAGGAGTTGATTGTAGATGGCCTGCAGGGTTTATTATCTCCTTGTCTCAGTCCCGCCTCAAGATTTAAATAAAATGCAGGTCACAGGCTTAGCAAGCCTCTGCCCTTTACATCTGAGACTGGGTACACAAGCTGGAGTCCTTTGTATACACGATAAGATCTGTCATTACTAATAAAGGCATGCAACCTCTACAGAGCCAATGTACACCACATTCACACTTCCAGGAAAAGAGAAGGCACAGCTAAAACAGACCAGAACACCAACTTCTCTAGCATTCTACACCAGTCTCAACCAAATAAACCTATGGGCACTCAGACATTGCAAAATTATAGTAAATACAGTGGTTCAGTTATTGAGTTACTACTTTAGTTTTGGATTTATGGAAGCTGGTCAATCTTGGATACAGTCTCTGAAAAAACTCTTGTAGTAAGTAGTCTGCTTATGTTACCTTGGTGCATTGTATTGTGCCAGTCATCAGGTAAACTGACAGCTGGACAGATGAATGCATCCAGAAATACTTATAAAATTAACTTGACAGAGCTTTACCAAGAGTGTTCACACTGAAGTTTTGTAACTAAAATATAATGTGAGTTAAATTCTTAAATCTTTAGGTAACTAACAGTTACTATGTTGGCTTATTTCATCTGCACTACTATTTAGACTGTATATGGCCCCATTACAACACTATTTGAATAAAAATAGTAGCGCCCTGTTTGTTCGCCTGCATTTATCCCTCTATGCAACCGTGCAAGTAGCTGAAGCCTGTTTGAAAACTGAAGAGGCGTTACTGAGAATAATTTTTAAGCATTGCTTTTTTGGTTATTTTTGATAATAAATGATGTTAGGAGTTCTCTCAACAGTTTGAAACTGTTACATTTAATCTATCCAAAGATTATGGCATCCATATTTGTAATCACCAAAAGATTATGGCATCCATATTGGGTCGGCTGATTCTAGTAAAACTAAATATTGCATCGAGTAAAACATTTTCTAACTAAGGAGCTGAGGGGCTGGAGAGAGGAAATTCTTCCTACAAGGACAGCTATAAAGGACAAGAGTTCCCAAACAGTTATTCACAGTGGCAAACCAGTAAAGTGGAGGAAGCAGACAAAGAGACTTAGGTTAGACTTTGAGGTCTTAATGAGAACAGCAACTACCTTGAATAGGTGGAAACCCCCTAAAGAAACTTGGCCACATTTGGTGTGATGAACAGCATTAGTAAAACAAATACTGAGGACAGGTAGGCACCTGATCTCAGAGGTATATGGAATTCTTCAACTAGATGATGAATAAATATTCACAAAGTTGAAACAAGACTTGAAGAGATATTAAAACATGACTGTTAATGAGGATCAGCGGGCCAAAATCTGTAGTTTGCCAGGAGAGGTCATTAAGTCCAGCACATTTCATTTTCACATGGAAATGGTTGCACTGAATAATTTTGCAGCCCGTGTAGATTAGGGAAGATTTTCCCCGAGGTGGATAAGTGCTGCTGGAGGTGTGGGACTGAGCCGGAGGCAGATGGGAGGCATGTTATTCTGGGGAGTGTGAATATTTAACTGGCCTCAAGCAGGACCTGGACACTTTAATAGAGACAGTCACCCAGAGTCATGTACAATTAACTGAAAACCTGTTTTTAATTCATGGGTGGGGACCTAGGAGTAAGTGGAAATCAAACCTTAGAACTAACTTTGATTATTTGCATGTCCGGGAAAAATATAACAAGAAAGTGAAAATCAAATGAAGGTCCAAACTAAATCAGTTGATAATTTTGGTGGAATATTTACTGCAGGAAAAGAGAAAAAATGAGAGACCTGACAGTGGTTCTCGGATAGGTGCAATCTGTGGATATATTATAGCGAAAAATAATTTACTTCATGAAGACTTTGAAGAATGTCTTTTTACCACTGTTGCAATATAAATATATAGGTGGGAGGGCTGGACTTTTGGTTTGGTTATAGTTTTCTCTTGGTGTTAGTCTTGTCTTCGAATTATTTCCTTTTTTTCATGAATAAGTCGCAGCTGAAAATCTTCACATCTGGACAAAGTCATTCAGAGAAAAATGTGATTGATTATTTACGATTCTGAGACTAAGAAAAGTTGAATACATTGGTTATTGATGTGAAAAATATGATCACCAAAAGATTATTTTGAGAGGGAATAGTGCAAAGCCTCCACTACCCATTAAAAGAATGTGTCCCCACAGTCCTATTAATTAATTAATTAATTCAACACTGTAAGGGAGAGAGCCTTCCTGACTAGAGGAATGAAATAGTTATAATACTAGCAAGCAGTTTAAACAATCTTGTTTGGTAAGAAAATGCCTGGCCATCAATTCCCATGTAGAATATAAGTATTTTAAACTGAGTGGTTCATTCTTACAAGTATTATCCTACTTTAAACTGTTTTCTACCTCCATGTTGTTAGAATGACTCCCCTTATTTCAGCAGCTTCCAAAAAGAACATATTCTCCTTTCAAACCTCCTCAAATAATATCTGCAGATTCATAAACCAACCTTCACAGACAGAGCACCTCTGCTCTCCTCTGACTATGGCAGATTAAATTTAATAGAGTTCAGTCCTTCTTCTTGCATATCTTTTCCTTTAAACTACTTAATCTAGAATCCTTTCATCTCTTCCTTAGCACACTGGCCAAACGATCCTCCTTATATAACTGTCAGTTACTCTCCGCCGTCCTCTTCAAACCTTGTAACACCAGCTGCTGTACAAGTTAGCAAGCTGAAATTCCCTGAGCATCAACTCCCTGGAGTTATAAGACACCAAGGCGCAAATCACTGATGAGTGTATTCCATAAGAAATCGCTGCTAGTGTGGTTTCGTTGTGTTAACTAGCAATGGTTAATTTAGTCTGGAATACTTCTCCCATCTTTATGTTTGTACATCTATGGTGTCAGTATATATAGGTTTAAAGGGGCTTGCCCCCCACTTGGGAGGTACAAAGGGGCTTATCCAACAGTAAATGCTTAAGTTTGAGATTTTGCCCTTTTGGTATTTTGAGCACTTGCATTTGATGATGTAGTTTCTCAATGTCTGATGACTGTTTCATAGTGGAATCCCTAGCGCTCTATAACAAATTCCATTGCACTCATCATGCCTTCTCTGGTAATAGCTCCAAGAATTGGGAAATCTCTGCCCCCCCCCCCACACACACCAAAACATAATGTCCTTTGATTCTTTCCACAAATTCAGGCATCAGTTTAAAAAAAAAAACTTTTTTAACAAAGATAAATGCAAATGCTTTTTCAGAGTTAATGTAACCTAACCTTTATTTCAAATTATTTCTCTTCCACAAGTCATCTTCCATTTCATTTTTTTTTAATTCTCTCTTTTCACCTTTCCACTCTCAGTACACACAAATCATACCATTTCATCTTCTCTACCTAGTCTCATTTTCTTCCACAGCATGATCTCCTCATCGTGAGTACTATGCCATAAAAGTTTGCATCATCTTCTTGGCTTTTTATAACTGTAACACCCTGAACATATAAATAAAATTGGGCTTATTTCATATATTAAAAATAAGTGTGCTTTTTTCAAATTTTGCTCAGCTGTTGTAAAAACAAATCTAAATGCATTTTAACAAAATTTGTTTGTTTGTTTGTGTCTTTCGGCTTTTCCCGGTTAGGGGTCGCCACAGCGGAACTCCAGTCCACTAATGATTGGTAGTTGATTTTTACGTGCCGAGTTACCAGCTCTGACGCACAACCTTCAATGTAGGTACGCCCATTCATGCATGTCTCCACGCAGAAGGCGCTCTAGCTGAGAATCGAACTGGACAGCATCTTACTGTGAGGCAACAACACTACCGCAGCACCACCACGAAATAATGTATAGATGCATTATTAGTAATTACAAACAAATTTTGTTTTTTAACAAAATTTATTTGTAATTACTAATAATGTATGTATACATTATTTCATATTATTATTTGATGGTTTCTTTCTTTATCTGTAACCCTGGGCTGAACTTAATGATCTACAGAGACAAGTGTTATACCCTAATAAGTGAAGTTAAATGAGAGTAACTGAACTAATGTTAAGTTTAAGTCATAAGTGTCTGAAAATAGGAAGGATAAAAAATGTTTCAAGAGGCGTACATCTTAATTATTGTGAAATCCACATTATTTCAAGGAGGGGTACTTGTTACTGATTAAGGCATATTTTTAAAATAGAAGTGTGACATTTGTTATAACAGCTTTCAGTGTCACGACCTGCTACCCTAGTATTATGATGAGTCTTCTATGCAAACCAACTAAAACTATAATATTAAAGTTACACCTTTTAATTGCTTATAAAATGTGGTTCTACAACAGGAATAAAAGGATATAGACTTGTATGAAGGTTGTTTCCTTTAAGTCTTCATATTAAATCATCATAGTATGTTAGAAGGCGTGTACATACAGGAGATCAGCTAGGAAGCTGGAAGGAATCAGCTGAACAGATGATCATCCCTCACATAGAAAAGTGCATCAAAATGCAGAACTTTAATTTGGAGTGATGTTTGTCATATCTGGCTTCACACACTAAATAACCTTATATGAAACAGCCTACGGACATAAGTTTTTTTGTTTGTTTTTGTTTTCATCTAAGGCTAGTCTCAAATAGCTTCAGAAAGTGACCACAGCTGTCAGGGGGTAGTTAGGCAAGAAGGGATATGTTTTAGCAGTCAGTGGCCATTTCTCTCTGGCAGAATGCAGTATGGAATTTAGATAAGCCCCCCCCCCCCCATTGTAGAGGGAAGCAGTAGTCTACAAAAAACACAAAAATTGGTAGACAGAGTGGACTATTCAGGAAAAGAAAGAGCTTATGTGTTCCTACTATTATGCAAGAAGCCCAGAATTTCCAGGTAGAAGATATTCAGAAAGCTTAAGAGTAGGGTTGCCACCTTTCCAAATGCCCAAAGTGGGACATTTGTGCTACAAACATCAGATTTTGCAGGGCAAAACATACCCACGGCCAGTACAAAGGACAGAACTTCAGTTTTTGCCTAAATAAAAGTTTATTCTTGTAGCATTTTAGTTCCTTATTCTGTTTCTTATAACATTTAGGTGTTTCAGATACAGAATAACTGTTTTATGCAACTATTACATAAAATATAGAAAATAATTTTGTCCAAAAATCTCAGGACATTTGCCATTTTTTCACTTTATTTGCAGGACACAACTGCCCAAAGAGGGACTGTCCATCGCAAAGTGGGACAGGTGGTAACCCTACTTAAGAGAGAAATTAAAGAAAAGAAAAATATCTGTACAAGAAAAACTGTCAAAAGCTTCATATTTCATATATTACATATTTCATATTATATATAATATTTCATATTTCCCCTTCAGTTTGCTTATCAAAAGAACTGGTCAGTGGATGATGCAGTTAATATGAGCCTGCACTATATCTTGCAACATCTTGACAACCCAGGGACATATGCAAGGATTCTGTTTGTGGACTTCATCTCTGTATTTACTAGAATAATACCAGAACTTCTTCACTTGAAACTCTCACAGCTTTCTCCTTCTGCTTCCACATGTCAATGGATCACCAGTTTTCTAACCAATAGGAAACAGCAAATGAAACTGTGGAAATTTACATCTAGCTATCGCACGATCAGTACAGGTGCCCCCCCCCCCCCAGATGTGTGCTCTCCCCACTGCTATTCTCCCTCTACACTAATGACTGCACCACTAAGGACCCCTCTGTCAAACTTATTAAGTACACAGATGATGCAACTGTCATCGGGCTCATCAGGAATGGTGATGAGTCTGCATACAGATGGGAGGTTGAGCAGCTGGCCCTTTGGAGTAGTCAGAATAATCTGGAACTGAACACTTAAAACTGTGGACATGACAGCGGACTTTAGGAGTGGTACTACAATATTATCCCCCCTCTTTATATTTAATACTGCTATGTCACTTGTGGAATTCTTCAAGTTTTTGGGATCTATGATCTCCCGGGACTTGAAGTGGGAAACCAATGTAGGGTCCATCATAAAAAAGTCACAACAGCAAATGTAATTTCTGCGAGAGCTAAGGAAGTTCAACCTCCCACAGGAACTGTTGATTCAGTTTTATACAGCAGTCATTGAGTCTGTTCTCAGCTCATCCATACTGGTGTGGTTTGGATCTCTGTCTAATCATGGCAAAATAGGTTACATCGAATAGTCAGATCTGCTGAAAATATCACTGGTGCTAGTTTGACCTCCTTACAGGACCTGTACTATTCCAGAGTCATGAAAAGTGCAGAGATCATCACCGACCCTTCACATGCAGGCCACCATCTTTTTGAACTGTTACCATCAGCCAGGAGTTATAGATTAATACATATCAAAACAAACAGATAAGAACATTTTTTTCCACAGGCCATAAGCAGCATAGAATGGTGGTCTGTAGGATGACATTGCTGATCAAGAAGAGGAGGAGGAGTGTGAAAGCAGTGCCAAGGATTAAATGGTAGAAGTTAAAAAAGGGTGATTGTGAGGTGGAGTTCAGGGAAGAGTTAAGACAAACACTGGGAGGCAGTGAAGAGTTACCGAATAGCTGGGTAACTACAGCAGAGCTAGTAAGGGATATTGCTAGAAAGGTGTTTGGTGTGACATCTGGAAAGAGGAAGGAGGGCAAGGAGACCTGGTGGTGGAATGAGGAAGTACAGGAGAGTATACAGAAGAAGAGGCTGGCGAAGAAGTGGGATTGTCAAAGAGATGGAAAAAGTAGACATGAGTATAAGGAGGTGAGGCGCATGGCAAAGAAAGAGGTGGCGAAGGCTAAGGATAAGGCATATGGACAGTTGTATGAGAGATTGGACACTAAAGAGAGAGAAAAGGACCTATACCGATTGGCTAGACAGAGGGACAGAGCTGGGAAAGATGTGCAGCAGGTAAGGGTGATAAAGGATAGTGAGAGAAATGTACTCACAAGTGAGGAGAGTGTGTTGAGTAGGTGGAAAGAGTACTTTGAGGGGCTGATGAATGAAGAGAATGAGAGGGACAGAAGGCTGGATGTTGTGGGGATAGTGAATCAGGAAGTGAAACAGATTAGCAAGGAGGAAGTAAGGGCAGCTATGAAGAGGATGAAGAATGGAAAGGCTGTTGGCCCAGATGACATACCAGTGGAAGCATGGAAGTGCTTAGGAGAAATGACAGTGGAATTTTAAACCAGATTGTTTAATGAAATTCTGGAAAGTCAGAGGATGCCTGCGGAGTGCAGAAAAAGTGTTTTGGTACCTATCTTTAAGAATAAGGGTGATGTGCAGAGCTGCCGTAACTACAGAGGGATAAAATTGATCAGTCACAGCTTGAAGTTATGGGAAAGAGTAGTGGAAGCTAAGTTAAGAAGGGAGGTGATGATTAGTGATCAGCAGTATGGTTTCATGCCAGGAAAGAGCACTACAGATGCAATGTTTGCTCTGAGAGTGTTGTTGGAGAAATACAGAGAAGGTCAGAAGGAGTTGCATTGTGTCTTTGTGGACTTAGAGAAAGCATATGACAGGGTGCCTAGAGTGGAGTTGTGGTATTGTATGAGGAAGAAGGGAGTGGCAGAGAAGTATGTAAGAGTGGTACAGGATATTTGCGAGTGTAGTGTGACATTGGTGAGGACTGCGGTGGGAGTGACAGATACATTTAAGGTGGAGATGGGATTACATCGAGGATCAGCCCTGAGCCCTTTCTTATTTGCAGTGGTGATGGACAGGTTGACAGATGAGATCAGACAGGAGGCCCCGTGGACTATGATGTTTGCAGATGACATTGTGATTTGTAGTGAGAGTAGGGACCAGGTTGAGGTGACCCTGGAGAGGTGGAGATATGCTCTAGAGAGGAGAGGAATGAAGGTCAGCAGGACTAAGACAGAATGTATGTGTGTGAATGAGAGGAGGGATAGAGGAATGGTGAGGATGCAAGGAGTAGAGGTGGTAAAGGTGGATGAGTTTAAGTACTTGGGATCAACAGTTCAGAGTAATGGTGAGTGTGGAAGAGAGGTGAAGAAGAGAGTACAGGCAGGATAGAATGGGTGGAAAAGAGCATCAGGAGTGATTTATAACAGACGGGTACCAGTAAGAGTGAAAGGGAAGGTCTACAAGAGGGTAGTGTGACCAGCTATGTTATATGGGTTTGAGACGGTGGCATTGACAAAAAGGCAGGTGTCAGAGCTGGATGTGGCAGAGTTAAAGATGTTAAGATTTGCACTGGGTGTGACTAGGATGGACAGGATTAGGAATCAGTATATTAGAGGGTCAGCTCAGGTTGGACAGTTTGGAGACAAAGTCAGAGAGGTGAGATTGCTTTGGTTTGGACATGTGCTGAGGAGGGATGCTGGGTATACTGAGAAAAGGATGCTAAGGATGGAGCTGCCAGTTAAGAGGAAAAGAGGAAGGCCTAAGATTAGGTTTATGGACGTGGTGAGAGAGGACATGCAGGCTGTTGGTGTGACAGAGCAAGATGCAGAGGACAGGAAGAAATGGAAACAGATGATCCGCTGTGGTGACCCTTAACGGGAACAGCCGAAAGATGATGATGATCAAGTTCATAAATGGTTAACTCAGCTTATTAGGCTGGGGTATTCTTTTTTCAAAGCCCCCAAGGATTTTGCAGTATTGTTTACATATTGTCAATACTTTTTCTTTCAGATTTTATTTCAGTATTTCTTGCACTGAGTTGCACTTTGTACCTTATATGTATATGTATATGTATATTTACTTTTTTTGTCTTGTTCTTAATAGTTGCATGTATGTCATTTGTCTTGTTCTTAATAGTTGTATGTATGCCATTTATCTAATTTATACTTGGAGAGTCACTGAAACTGGAGTCAAATTCGTTGTATGGGTGCATACATGGCCAATAAATGTGATTCCGATTCTAATATGTAGATTTACTTTTATTAATACAACAAACCCAAGCAAAATATTATATAAATGAAGAAACACTGGATCACCTGGAAAAAAAAGCAACAGAGGAAATGTGAAAATATAAAGAACAAAATTCAGAAATTTTTGAAAGGTATAAAAAGAAACATAAAAGTGGGAAAGAAAAAGAGCTCTGATATGGTGCAACATTTATGCAAAGGAAGAAGCCAAACTAATCAATACAAAAAAGCATCTCCAAAGATATTTGAAGAGAAATACAAGCAAAGGCACCCAGATATGAAAAATGTTGTTGTTTGTCTTCCGGCTTTTCCCGGTTAGGGGTCGCCACAGCGGAACTCCGGTCCACTAAATCTTACAATACAAAAATTAAGATCACAAAGGGGGAATGTAGAACACAAGATTTGTAAAGTAGAAGTTAAAAAAGCAGAAACGGAGGTTCATAGGTTCATACTGAGCTACCTGCCCTAGGGCATTTATAAGCCTAGCCAGAGTGTGTTTGGCTTTCGCCACCCATTTTAAATAAATTTTGCTATGCCCTTTTTCGAGGTTGGTATACTGTGCCTCTGTCTAACAGTGACACAGAAGTGATACCCGGGGTAAACCTACGATCTTCCATCCACTCATCAAGATTCCTCTTGAAGAGAGTCAATGAGGGACTCTGCCTAACCTGGACTGGGATTTTATTCCAGAGTGAAGGGAGCCTCTGTGTCCCTCCAGCATGTCCTATTTATTTCAGAGCTGAGGTTAACAAAGGTATTGTGATGGGCGCAGCTTGTGGGCCTTTGTATGCAAGTATAGTCATAGGTTCATAGATTAGTACTAAGCTAACTGCCATTGCGAGCCATTTTTTTAAGCCTAGCCATTTATCCCTTGTGAGACTCAAACCCTGCACCTTGTGCTTGCAAAGCAAGCACCTTAACCATTAGGCCACCCTCCCAACCCTGTGGAGTGAAGGATTTAGTCTAGAAAGTCTAAAACAGGGTCTGTCACACCCTGATGGAACAACGAGCCTCTGAGTTAAGGAGAAACAGGTGGAGCAGGAGACATCTGAAGAAGAAATACTGACATGGGAAAGAAAATGAGATTTGATTTGGTGCAATATATATGCAAAGGAGAACGAAAACTATTTAATAGAAAAAAAGCAAAGATATTTGAAGAGAAATATGACAACGGCATCCAGTTATGGACAATTTCACAATACAAAAAAATAAGATAACAAAGGAGGAAAGTAGAAAAGAGGATTAGTAATGGAGAAATCAAAGAAATTGAAACAGAAGTTATGGATTACCTGTAAAATGAAGGGTTTATTGTATAAAATCCAACTCAGATAATGTCACAGCATGATAGAACAATGAGTTCCCAAATTAAGGAGAAACAGGTGGAACAGGTTGCATCTGATCACTTGCCACATGAAGACGTTCTGGAGTCTTCAGTAGGAAACCAGTAAAATATTTCCGTTGGAGATGCGCAGCAAGGGAAGGAGCAGGAACCAATGGTAACTTTGATGCAGTCAATGTTGTGGAGTAATGGGCCAATGAGTTCCCATATGAAGTAACGGTATGTGACACAGGATGTAGCTGAAGAAGATATATCAAAGGAAGATATTCTGGAACTTTCTGTAGAATGCCCACAGGAAACAGATTAAAAACTGTGCCTTCAGTTTAGAAGAAAATCTTCTAAAGAATAGTTGTTTGATTTAATACAGATGGATAGACATATTAAAATCAATGAAAGAAATAGATTACAAAAAGTAAACGACACAAAATGTTAGAAGTCTGATAAAAACAGACAAACACAATAATCAAGACTATTAACAAAAATCCATGTGATACAACATAATTAAATAGGATATATTACTGTGCAGCTAGATTAATAACAGATAAAGCCATGCCACAAAAATGCAGAGCAATAAGAGAATAAATAAAATGCCACCATGGAAACATCAGACAGAGAACACTATAAAGCAATTAAGACAAGAAGTGTCACTGTTTGAAGAGTATAGACAAGGGAACAGATCAGCAAAAATGCTTAGAAAGATAGATGTACTAAAAGCAATGCACAGTATCAGACAGACCAGGATCTGTTGTACACTATTGCAAATAATAAACTAAAGATATCAGCACAGGCAGAAAACTTAGAAAATATGCAGATAAACTTAAAGAAAAATTGCAAAATAAACAAGTTATTGATAATCCAAAAAAGGTTTTATAGAGGACTGGGAAACAAAGCAAAAGGAATAGAAACACTACCCAAAAAAAATGAAGAAATAAACACATTTTGGAGAAATATTTATGAATATCATGTAATATAACAAAGATATTGAAAGGATAGAAAAATTCAAAGAAACAGTAAGGAGCTCAATTGTAGAGGATATGATCTGGGATGAAATAATTGCTAGAAAAATGTAAACAAAACTAAGAAAAGCTCCAAACTGGAAACCGCCAGGCACAGATGCAATACCTCTTGCTAGAAGTATGAATATCTTTACACAAAGATTTAGCCTTGCGTAAGAAGTACTTAATATGCACAGCCTGAAGTGACATCAGTCTGGTTAACAACAGGAAAATGACACTCCTCCTTAAGAGTGAGCCTACAAGTTATCCTAAAAAGTACAGACCAGTAACTTGCCTTGCGACGATGTACAACTATATACTGGAATTGACGCAGAGTTTATAGTTATTTAGAAAAAACTCAGCTGTGGCAATAGAACAAAAAGAAGTCATATGAAACAAAGGATTATTTGTTGTTAAATAAAGTCATAACAGAGAATTGGAAAAAGGGGGAGAATCTAAGCATGGTATGGATAGATTACAAAAAAAAAAAAACATTTCACAGCATCCCACATCCGTGGATAAAGGAGTGCTTATAGATGTATAAGATATACCATATATTGTTCAAGTACATTACAGTGACCATGAAACAGTGGCAAACCAAATAAGCCATGATACAGGACAAATTATTATCCCAGGGATAAAAATTTAAAGGGGGATATTCCAGGGTGACTCTGTCATTGCTGCTCTTTTGTTTTGTCCTTAACTCATTAAGCTGTCTGTTTAACAATTTAGTTTATGGTTACAATTTGGCTCCCTGAAAATGGCCATGTGTAAAGACTTTTCATCTTCTTTTTTTGGATGACTTAAAACTGTATAGTTCATCAGATGAGGAACTTAAGGCACAACTGCAAATGTTAAAATTTTCTGAGATGATATAAGAATATAGTTTGGTCTTGATAAATATGCAAAAGCAACATTTAAAGGAGGAAAGCTGTAGTACCAAGAAAATATCAGTCTGGGAGAGGAATATGAAATAAAGGAACTTGAGCAGAAGGGTGTACATAAATATTTGGGAATTGATGAAGGATTGACAATAAAACATGATGAAATCCAAACAAAACACAGTAAGGAATATTTTAGAAGACTAAAGCTAATATAGAAAACATCCTTGACATATAGGAACACAGTCTAAGCTATAAAGCAATTTGCTCTTCCAGTCCTAACCTACAGTTTTGGGGTTATTGTTTAGCCCCAAAATGTATTGTATCAGTTGGACAAGAAAACAAAAAAATGGACACAGGAATGGTTAAAGAACCAAAAGTTGAAAGGTTAATATTGGTGCCCAGGATAGCAGACAGCATACACATTGATTTACAAAGTCTATTGAACATGTGGGAGAAACAGACTAATTAATTTTCTGTAAAACAGAACTGGAAACAGATGAACATCTTGTTGCTGGCTCTGATACACTAATGGCAGAGAGCCTGTATACTGAAAGGCATAATAATGTGGCAAGACTTTTGCTTTGGGGATTATGCAAATAGAAGTAATGTAGCAGCACAAACCAAACATAAAAAGAACAAGGCAGCAGTCGTTCCACAAGAACGGCAGCAGATTCTTAATAAATATAGTACTTTATTCACATAAAATAATAAATAAATAGTAAATAAATCAGGCAAAACGATATATTCCAAGCGCTTATGTCTTTGCTTATTTCAGAGACTTTATCAAGGTTACCATATAATGTCAGAAGCCATTAATTTAAAAGAACAGATCCACCCCTTAATTAACATCAAACCAATAAGGTGTTATACAACCCATACATATTCATGAACAATCAAACACATTTAAAACCCACACAAAATAAGTAAAATATATAAAAAATTCAAAAAGACAATACGATATATAAACACTGCTTGATTAAAAATAAGAACCTTGTTCAAAAACATGAAATATGTTAAAATATATATATTACAAACTTCTTCTATCTATTTAATGCCTTTAATTTAAGCAAACAAGCTAAAGACAGAGCATCATTTATTCCTGGCCAGTTTGTGGCACTTGTTTTTATCTGCCACAATGCTTCTTGCTTTTCTAACTGTAAGGTCCAAGGACCACCCCTTGGGTCTATATCAATTAACCTATAATAATATTTTATTTATTTATTTTACATTTGTTGACCGGGCTAGTCCAGCTGGATATATGTCCATTTTCAGTGGAGGCCCGGGGAGAAAAGCTCCACAAAATAAATAAAATAAATTTAAAATTATGTCCTTCATATTCCTTACAGTGTTTGGCCAGTGTGTTAGTGTGTTTACCTAATCTAATATCCCTCAGATGTTCATAAATCCTGCATCTTAATTTCCTTTCGGTTTTCCCGATATAGAAAGCGGGGCAATCAGTGCATAAAGCACAATATACAACCCTTTCTGTTTGGCATGAACCCTTCCTTTTAAGTTTAAACATGACACCATTTATCACACAAGAAAAGTGGAACCTGTGTGTTGAGAGACAGCCTTACAAGACTATCTGAAAATATATAGAGCTGAGTATATTTTTCTGTATTATTCTGTATTATAGAGCTAAATTGTTGCTTAGATATCTGTTGTCTTACTGTTCTGCAAATATACAGAGATCAGTATATATTTTTTTGGTTTTATAATTTGCACTCTGATTCCTCACATCTTTGCTGAAACTGTCTTCCCAACCCCCACTCCCACTCATTTTGGTTTCTATAGCTTGTGTGTTGTTAACTCAAGGTTCCCTTAATTTGACTTAATAGCAGCAGCCTGCATTTAAAGTGGAACCTGTGTGTTGAGAGACAGCCTTACAAGACTACCTGCAAATATATAGAGCTAAGTATATTTTTCTGTATTATTCTGTATTATAGAGCTAAATTGTTGCTTAGATATCTGTTGTCTTACTGTTCTGCAAATATACAGAGATCAGTATATATTTTTTGGTTTTATAATTTGCACTCTGATTCCTCGCATCTCTGTTGAAACTTTTCTCCACCCCCCCTCCCTGTTCTTGGTTGTAGTTTAAATTTGGTGGCTTTTGCAGTGCCCACCCCACTGTAGATTTGATCTAGGACACTCCCCCAGTCCCATCTATTTACCGCATTCTACCTGATAAACCCTTTCTGCACTTGCTTTTAGTCCTTTTTTAATTTAATTACATTTTTTCAAACTGTGTGTGGACTAATATTGCTACATACTCAAGTGTGCCAGCTTGCAATGTATGTGAATTGTTTTTACTACTGTTTTTGCTACTTTTCTGAAAAAAAAATTGTAAGCCTGTTTCCTACCTTTCCTGTAATTAGTGTTCCAGATACAGATTTGCTGTATCCAGGACTATTTGTAAGCTTCTGAGCCCCCAAGCCTTTCTGTGTTGGAGGGAAGCCTTCTAGCTTATCAGTGGGAGTGGGAAGCACTAGGTAACCTGTCTACCACATAAGGAGTGGTTCTGGCCCAGAATTTGTAGTTATTGGCCATTTGGGCGGTCTTCCATCTCTCTCAACTTTCTGATTTGAAGGCCTGCATTTGCACTTGTTTCTGTCCTGTAACTCCTGGGCCCATCTCATTTGCTCACTCAAAAAAAAAAAATAATTATCTGCTTTTACTGTATTTGTGTTTCTTCCTACTTTATTTTGCTTCATCTTAAAACTACTCAATTGTATTTATTACTGATTGGTGTAACTCATTCTAAGCCTTTTAGTTTAAGCACTTGGGCTTCAGACCAGTTATTTTACATTCCAGTTATTTTACATTAAAAGGGTTTGTGGTCTGCACTCTTGTGGGAGGAGAGGCTGGACTCTGCCCTTCTGAGCTGGGAATTTCTGGTTAAAGGCTTATAGTGCCTGCATATTTGAACTGCTTTTTACTAAAATTGGTGCACCTTGTTTGCTGTAGCATAGACTAGCTCCAGGCCTGCTGAATCTAGCTTTGTTTGTATAACTTGAGCACTAATCCAGGCATTCTTTAAAGTATTAAATTGTATTTATTACTGCTTGGTAGTAACTTGATTAAAGTGTAGCTATCATTCTAAGTCTTTTGGATTAAGCACTTGGGCTTCAGACCCATTGTTTTACATTAGGAAGGTTTGTGGCCTGCACTGTGGTGGCAGGACAGGTAGCTTTCATCCTTCTAAGTTGGGAACTGCTGATTGAGGGCTCAGTGTCTGTTATTCTAAAAGTGTATTAATTCTGGTTTAAGCACTTGGGCTTCAGGCCAGTTGTTTTACATTAAGAAGGTTTGTGGTCTGCACTGTAGTGGCAGAATAGGTAGCTTACATCCTTCTAAGTTGGGAACTGCTGACTGAGGGCTCAGTGTCTGTTATTCTAAAAGTGTATTAATTCTGGTTTAAGCACTTGGGCTTCAGGCCAGTTATTTTACATTAAAAGGGTTTGTGGTCTGCACTCTTGTGGGAGGAGAGGCTGGACTCTGCCCTTCTGAGCTGGGAATTTCTGGTTAAAGGCTTATAGTGCCTGCATATTTGAACTGCTTCTTACTGAAATTGGTACACCTTGTTTGCTGTAGCATAGACTAGATCCAGGCCTGCTGAATCTAGCTTTGTTTGTATGCTTGTTGTTTGTTTGCTTGTTATTTCCTGAAACGCTAATTCCACCTAAAACGCGGCTTTTCAGCGCTTCTGTGGATCCCTAGTGATATCTGCATTGCTTACTGTACTTATTTCCTTGTTTCACTTGAAATAAAGTTACTGTTTGTCGTTTCTGCATTTAAGTTACCTGTAACTCATTGCACTTAAGTTACCTGGCACTTGCTCACTAAAGCAATTATATAAGTCAGCACAAAAAATTAAAAGCACTACACCCTCACAAACTCCCCTTGAGTACCTTGTTCCCCATTGGCCCTTTTTTTCAATTATAAAGGAATTCCCAATACTATTCTAGCATGTCCAAAGGTCAGTTGTCAATCTCCTCTCCGGTCCAGCTGGTGAATCTGGGAATCTTGAGGCAATGTTACAACTGCCTCATGTACACAGACAACCCTCTCCTCCTCCCAACAAATTCCAACACATGTGAGAGATGCAACCATATAGCCATACTGGAGGCTAAGCTCTCTCAACTCAGTACTGGCGAAACCAGTCAGGAGGAGGAGAAGGAAACCACACTCACTACAATTCCAGTCTCACATAGACCTGCCACGACAGCAAACCAAACACATAAACACACAAAAACATACTCGGAGGCTCTAAATAAAAATCTGCCTAAGCAGCAGAGACCTCCAAAGCAGACACCCAAGCAACCGCTACCCCAAAACAAAACACGTGCAACACATAGCTCACAAAGTCAGTGTGCCGAACAGTCACAGCCCTTAAGGCTAAACAACACACCTGATACACTTGTAATAGGTGACTCTATCGTCAGGCACACTGACATCCTGCTCACCAGGCTGAACAAGGAGAAGGTCACGGTGAGCTGCCTGTCGGGCGCTAGGAGACGCCACATAACACAAGCACTCAGGTCACTCCAAGGCAAGTACAAATATGACTCAGTCATTGTCCATGCTGGTGTGAATGACCTGAGACGTACCTCCCTGGACTACATGAAAAGAGACATAGAGGAGCTCTCTGAGCATGTAGCCCAGGCCGGTATGACCCTGACCTTGAGTAGCATCTTACCCTCACCAAGAATGATGCCACAATATGAAGACAAGATGATCAATTTCAACAATTGGCTTAAGTATTGGTGTCATTCAAAGGGGATCCAATGCCTGTCAGCCTGGGATGACATGCTCGACAAGCCACAATGCTTCGCTAGGGACAGCTTGCACCTGTCACCCCTGGGCTTTCTGATATTGGCAAAGGCTCTTGCTACCCCCATAGTGCCTTTTTTAGGCAAGGCTCAAATGACAAACCCACCTCCATATGTATCACAAGGGATACGAAACTAAGAGTAATGCTACTCAACGCCAGAAGTCTAAACCTCAAGATGCATGCACTCAAAACTCTCCTTAGCATGGAGAAAATAGATATCTGTGCAGTAACAGAAACCTGGTTCAAGGCTCCTGAGAGCACCCCAGCACTACCAGGTTATACCTCATACCATGCTTTTCGGCCCCAAAACTTGGACCGAACCACAAAAGGAGGGGGAGTATCAATATTCGTCAAAGATACCCACACTTCCAGGTTGGTGGCACAGCACAAAGCATCAGAGACTATCCATGTGCAACTAACAGTGAGTAAAACTGCCTTCCAGTTTATAGCCTGCTACAGACCACCCTCCCAAACCCAGGAACCCCACTCGGCCTTCCTGAGAACACTGGAAAATATGACGGTCTCTCCAAACACCATTATATTGGGCGACTTCAACTACCCAAACATAGACTGGGAGCATTACTGTAGCTCCAACACCCTAGCCCAAAGGTTCCTAGAATGTATAAACTCAAATGCTATGGAACAACTTGTTACCACTCCCACAAGAGGGGAAAACATACTGGACCTGATCATCACCAACATGGGGACTCTATGCTCCAGACCAGAAGTGTATCCCTCACTGGTAAGATCAGACCATAAACTAATCTCACTGGATATTCACATCCCGACTCCACCCACTGCCCTGAAAACCACAGTGAAAAACTTCTCTAAAGCAAATTTCACACTCCTCAAAACTGAGGTGGAATCCTTCAAAGCCCCCCGGGCCTGTGGAAAATATGGCCCAGACCGCAGAATCCTTTATAAACGCATTCTATGAACACCTTCAGGAATGCATGGATCATGCAATCCCATATAAAGCCAAGACCCAATCCTCCAAAGGCAGACATCCTGTCTGGTGGACCCCAGCCATAAACAAACTATACAATAGAAGGAGGAAGCTACTACATGATAGAGCAAAATCCCAAAAGGGAAGGCATCTCTGATCAGTATTAGCAAAAAACTACGGGCACTCATAAAATCGTCTAAGGCCAGCTTCGAGAGAAAAATTGCACAGGACACTAAGGATAATCACAAGGCTTTCTTTAGTTATGTTAGGAACATGGGTGGGAATTCCCAGATATACTCAGAATTAGTCCAAAATGACAAAAAATACACCGAACCCACAGACATTGCCAACATCCTAGCTGACAGGTTCAGCGCAAACTTCTCCCCCCCCTCCCCACCAAAAGGGCAAATATCTATCCCAGCAAAGTGCTGCCCCCCTGACATCTCAGATGCTCATGTAAGAGTTGCCCTCTCCAAAGCAAAAAACACAGCATCAATGGGACCAGACGGTGTCCCGGGCTGCATCCTACATGAACTCCAAGAAAAGCTAAACCCAAACATAAAACTACTGTTCAATCTCAGCCTTACTACAGGATATGTACCCAAAGAGTGGCGTACAGCAACAGCGGTCCCTCTCCACAAAGGTGGTGCCTCAACGGATCCTGGAAACTATCACCCCATAAGCCTGACTAGCTTGGTCTGCAACGCTATGGAAAGGATCATCATGGACCTCATAAATAAAGATATTGGGGACCTACAGACACTGGATCCTACCCAGTTCGGCTTTGTTAAGGGCAGATCCTGCCTCTTAAACCTGGTTGATTTCTTTGAAACAGTCACTAAGGCCATTGACGAGGGGAAGGTGGTCCACACAGCCTACCTGGACCTCGCAAAAGCCTTCGATACAATACCCCACTCGGGCATTATAGATAAGCTCAACAGCTTAAATATAAACCCCTATGTCACTAGATGGGTTGCAAACTGGCTCAAGGACAGAACCCACATGGTTAGAATTGTTGGAGCCATGTCAGACTCCAAGCCAGTTACAAGTGGCATCCCACAAGGCTCAGTCCTGGGACCTCTCTTGTTTGGTATATATTTCTCGGAGGTACAGGCCAACACGGAAGGACTGTGGCTGACCAAGTTCACAGATGACTGCAAACTGGGCGTCATAATCGACTCTCCAGCTGACACAAGCATCCTCCAAAAAGGCCTCACAGAAACAGACAACTGGTGCCAGAGCCATGGCCTCAAGCTAAATGCCAAAAAGTGTATAGTCATCCCCTTTGGCAAAAACAAAGTGCCCACAAATTACCACATAGGTGGTAATCCATTAAGTACAGAAGAAGTAATTAGGGACCTGGGGACCCAAGTTGATAGCAATCTCTTATTTGACAACCACGTGGCCAAAGTGGTTAGAAAAACGTTTTATATAGCCCACCTAATCATGAAGGGATTCACATCTAGATCAGGGGAGGTCATCGTGCCTCTTTATTCATCCCTCATCAGGCCCATAATTGAGTACAATGCCCCTTTTGGGATGCATCTTACCAGACACCTGCAGCAACTGGAAAGACCCCAAAAGTACCTCACCAAGAGGATCAAAGGGCTCAAACAGATGCCATTTGCTGCCCGGTTAAAGAAACTCCAGCTCTACTCAGTGGCATACCGCCTGCTCAGAGGCGATCTGTGCCTGACATATAAAGCCATGTCCAACCCGGAATTAATGGACATGCTGCACCTCAGAAAATCCAAATACCATCGAGCTATGTGCTCGAGAGACTTGAACCTCAGCACTGAAATAAATAGGACATGCTGGAGGGACAGATTCATAACCCAGAGGCTCCCTTCACTCTGGAATAAAATCCTAGTCCAGGTTAGGCAGAGTCCCTCATTGACTCTCTTCAAGAGGAATCTTGATGAGTGGATGGGAGATCGTAGGTTTACCCCGGGTATCACTTCTGTGTCACTGTTAGACAGAGGCACAGTATACTAACCTCAAAAAAGGGCATAGCAAAATTAATTTAAAATGGGTGGTGAAAGCCAAACACACTCTGGCTAGGCTTATAAATGCCCTAGGGCAGATAGCCTAGTATGAACCTATGAACCTATGAATAAAAAGAGCCCTCAAGGATGTATGAACATAAAGTGCAAGCCCCACATTTCCTCATATACCCAGTCATGGGTCCCTTCATATGGGATTCAATGATTTTTAAGAGTCCTACTCCTTCTGTATATAACATAGGGTTTTTCCCCAACCCATTGTCTAATATCATTACATGATGAAATAATGATCCAGTTCTTGTACAAAATATCCGTGATCTTCTTACTGGACCTATTATAGGCTGTAACAATGGCTGACCTTGAATAAGTTACTCCTGCGGTCCTTCTGTCCACTTCATGACCACTTGGATCTAGATTAGTATCACACATCTCAGCATCATTAGCACCACTTATCAATAAGTGATTGTCCAAGTCCTGATTAAGAATGTCTCTAAAATAACCCCTTTCTCTCTTGTTTAAGACCTCAATGAACACTTCATTAACGAGACAAAAAGGGTAACCCCTTCTTACAAACATTTCTTTTAACAACTCACATTCACTAACGAATGCATCAAAACTGGTGACCATGTGGGCAGCTCTTACCAATTGCCCCTTTACAACAGGCCTCTTCTGTTTGTAAGGATGGGGCACTATCAAAATGTAGAAAACTATTAGAGTATGTTTTCTTACAAATTAATTCTGATTGAAAAACCCACAAAGAAGTATTCTTCACCAACTTGACATCTAGATATGCAATTTCTTCAAAATCAAAATTACATGTAAATTTTAACAATTGTGTAGAAGCATTTATATAATTCAACAATTCAGTTTTCTTGTCCGGAGGGCCTACCCAAAAAATAACAATGTCATCCAAAAAACAGCTGTATATTCTACAATAATCACAGAAAACTGAATTCATCAAATATTTTTTCTCCCATTGGAGCTTGACAATATTCGTATAAAGGCCCCCACACGGTGAAACCATGGCAACCCCCTTGGTCTGGAGAAAATATTAATTGTCAAACATTATAAAGTTGTGTTTAAGTACCAGCTGTTCACACACATTAATGTTTGATTGATGTAGACCTTTATCAAATAAGAACACACAAAACCATTCCAGCCCAAGGTGATGCGGTATCACTGTATAAAGGTCTTTCACATCCATAGTAATAAAAATATCTGAATCAACATACTCCAGATTGTTAATTCTTTCTAAAAAAAATCCCATGAATCTCTACATAAATTCTTTTCAGTGGTCAATAGGGGTTTCAACTTAATATCCAAAAATTTTGCTAAAGGATACGTTATAGGTTCACAGATTAGTACTAAGCTAACTGCCCTTGCGAGCCATTTTAAGCCTAGCCAATTATCCCTTGTGAGACTCAAACCCTGCACCTTGTGTTTGTAAGGCAAACACCTTAACCATTAGGCCACCCTCCCAACCATGGCCAGATCCATGGCCAGATCCATGGCCATCCACTATGGGTCTCATAGGGGTTGTCATGCAAACATTTGTGACTCTTAGGGAGTTCAAAAATACAGGGCGTCTTTGGAAAAGGTACAGATAAAAAATTAAATTCATTAATTGTAAGTGAACCATCAATAAACAAATCATTAAGCTCATTGTAGATCTTCCTATAAGCAGTATTCAACTCATTCAGGGAACTCCTCTCATAATTATCCCCAGATAACACATCCTTCATTCTCCGGTTATAATCCATAATGTCCATAATAACTGCTCCACCCCCTTTATCTGGTTTAATAACTCTAACATCTGAATTATACTTTAAGTTTGTTTCGTCAATACTTAAATTGGTAATATGAACTTCATTCTTCAGATTTCTTAAATCAATCGCACATAATTTCTCAAACATTTGTAATGATGGATGGACAGGTGGGTTGTATTTACTGGAAATGTATAAGGGGTTGCTTACATATTCAACAGATTTAAACAAAACATTAAAATTTAATTTCCTTGTATAGTTCATAGGTTAGTACTAGGCTAACTGCCCTTGTGAGCCATTTTAAGCCTAGCCAATTATCCCTTGTAAGACTCAAACGCTGCACCTGGTGTTTGTAAGGCAAACACCTTAACCATTAGGCCACCCTCCCAACATGGGACAATCACTGTGTTAGATAAATCAAAACTCCTCTCCGGAACAAAGGTCCCCCTCCAATTCACATTACGACCCCCCCGACCTCTGTTCATGGTCTAGGCCCTCTGTCCCAAAATCTCCCTGTTGTACCTTTGTTGGAGACATTTGGACCTCCTTAAAGGGGGAAATTGCTCCTTGTCTAAAAAAGTAGCTTCATTTAAATCATCATTAACTTGGTTAAAGCCATCAATAACCCCCCAGTTTTGTGACCTGGGAGGTTCAAGATATGTTGTATTGTCATTATACTAGGTTCTATCATGCTCAAGGACCCAGGCCATGAAAAGAGGTTGGGGGGTCGCAATGTGAATTGGAGGGGGGCCGCCAAGGCAGAAGATAATTGATAGCAATGAATTACCTTCATGTGTTATCATAAAAAATTAAACTGGCAACTTTAATGTTTTTAATTATTCTTCCCTACAGGTTGATGTAACTGTATGCAATTTGTTATCTAGGGGGATGACCTTTGTTCCAGAGAGGAGTTTTCTCTGTACCTAAGATACTGTAATCACTAGATGTATAATTTAATGATCACTGATATTTTTGTCTTCTTTTCACGGAATACTATATCTGGTTTTCTGTCATCTATATTTTGAACTGTTGGTTCTCAGAGAGATACAAAGTCAAAAATTACCAGGATTTTCATGCAGAAACAAGGACATGCGGATGAAGGATACCCAGACAGTTCCAATAGTAATAGGAGCAATGGGTCTCATAAAAAAGAACCTACAGCCATATTTAGTTAAGTCCATATGAATTACAGAAGGAGCCATTTCTGGGCACATTGTGGGTTCTGCCAAGAGCACATTTGGCTAACATCAATGACTGAAACAATGCTATATTCATGAACCTTAATCACACCCTAGTCTATTATTAGCTCCAAACATATCCGCTGTCTTCACTCATAAATATCACTATGTTAAGTCAGTTCAAATAACTTGAATATTTGCAGTAACACCATTAAGTACAAAAGGAAGTTGTAAAAGATGCTTATCAATATCTAACAATACGCTGGCATTCGAGAAGTAGAAAGTTTCACACATAAACTGAGAAGCACAAATGGCTGCTTTGTAAGACATAAGATTAGGCAGGCCTTTTGCAC
>NC_056729.1:1690562360-1690567360 GCF_019279795.1 Protopterus annectens
ACTGAATTTCCTGTGTGCACTTATTTTTAAAATCGTTTTTTTCTTAAAACTTGTATTTTATCTGTCTCTGGCCTAGCACTCAAGTGTGGGGTCATTTACTGCACTGTTCTAACTTGTTGATACTTGTGAACCTCTGCTTTCCTTAAAAAAAACAAAAAAACAAAATAATCTTGCTTTTTTCCCACTTTTCTGAGATTTAAAAAAGTTCAGTTACAGATTTGCTGTTGTGAACTGTTTGTAAGTTTCTTGGAAGCCATTGTTTGCTTGGGCTAAAGGGAAGTCTCTGTGTTCATCAGTGGCAGTGATAAACATTGAGCAGCCTGCCTGCCCCTGTGGGGTGGTTACTGCCTTGAAACTGTAGTTTTATTGGCCATTTTGGGTCAATTCCAAACTCCTTGATCTCCATCTCTTAAAACCCTCTTTTGCGCGTTTTTGCGCGTTTTTTGCGCATAGCGCAACATCGGGCAACGCCGCCTAATTGGGTTTAAAGTATTCCTGGCTCCACAAAGTCTGCTCTTCACTTTTTCCCTTAGAACTGCTCTATCTCTCAAAGTAAACACCATATTCTTATTCTAAGGCCCCTCACTGGTCCAAATAAGTAATCTTACAAGTTAGCACTAATAAACCATAAGCACTACTTACTCTTATACTCTCTACGATTACCTTGTCCCCTATTGGTCCGTTTTAATTCAGTTCCCTATATTACTCTAACATGTCCAAAGGTCAGTCAATGGTTTCCTCTCCAGTCCAGCTGGTGAATCTGGGAATTTTGAGGCAATGTTACAACTGTCTCATGTACACGGACAACCCTCTCCTCCTCCAAACAGGTTCAAATATATGTGAGAGATGCAACCATATAGCCAAACTGGAGGCTGAGCTCTCTCATCTCAAAACTGGTGTAACCAGTCAGGAGGAGAAGGTAATCTCACACAACACAATTCCAGTATCACATAGTCCCACCACAACAGCGAACCAAACACATAAAAACACAAAAACATACTCGGAGGCTCTAAACAAAAGTCTATCTAAGCAACAGAGACCTCCAAAGCAGACATCCAAGCAAACGCTACCCCAAAACAAAACACGTACAACACATAGCACACAAAGTCAGTGTGCCAAGCAGTCACAGCCCTTAAGGCTGAATAACACATCTGATACTCTTGTAATAGGTGACTCTATTGTCAGACACACTGACGTCCCGCTCACCAGGCTGAATAAAGAGAAGGTCACAGTGAGCTGCCTGTCAGGCGCTAGGATCCGCCACATAATGCAAGCACTCAGGTCACTCCAAAGCAAATACAAATATGACTCAGTCATTGTACATGCTGGCGTGAATGACCTGAGATGTACCTCCCTCGACTACATGAAAAGAGACATAGAGGAGCTCTCTGATCATGTAGCCCAGGTCGGTATGACCCTGACCTTGAGCAGCATCTTACTCTCACCTAGAATGATGCCACAGTATAAAGACAAAATGATCGATTTTAACAATTGGCTAAAATTTTGGTGTCATTCAAAGGGGATCCAGTGTCTGTCAGCCTGGGATGACATGCTCGACAAGCCATGTTTCTTCGCTAGGGATGGCTTGCACCTGTCACCCCTGGGCTTTCAGATATTGGCAAAGGCTCTTGCCACCTCCATAATGCCTTTTTTAGGTAAGGCTCAAAAGTCAAACCCACCTCCATAGACAGCACAAGGAACAAGAAACTAAGGGTAATGCTGCTAAACGCCAGAAGTCTTAACCTCAAGATGCACGCACTCGAAGCTCTCCTCAGTATGGAGAACATCGATATCTGTGCAGTGACAGAAATCTGGTTCAAGGCTCCAGAGAGCACCCCAGCACTACCAGGTTATACCTCATATCATGCTTTTCGGCCCCAAAACCCAGACCGAACCACAAAAGGAGGGGGAGTTTCCATATTTATCAAGGATATCCACACCTCCAGGTTAGTGGCATTGCACGAAGTATCAGAGACCATCCATGTGCAACTGACAGTGGGCAAGACTGCTTTTCAGTTTATAGCATCCTACAGACCACCCTCTCATAGTCAGGAATCCCACTCGGCTTTCCTGAAAACATTGGGGAACATGAAGATCTCTCCGAACACCATTATATTGGGCGACTTCAACTACCCAAACATAAGCTGGGAGCATTACTCAAGCCCCAGCACCTTAGCCCAAAGGTTCCTGGAATTTATAAACTCAAATGCTATGGAACAACTAGTCACCACTCCCACAAGAGGGGAAAACATACTAGACCTGATCATTACCAACATGGGGACTCTATGCTCCATACCAGAAGTATATCCCTCATTGGTAAGATCAGACCATAAATTAATTTCACTGGATATCCACATCCCGACCCCACCCCCAGCCCAGAAAACCACAGTGAAAAACTTCTCAAAAGCGAACTTCACACTTCTCAAAACCGAAGTGGAATCCTTCAAGGCCCCAGGGCCAGTGGAAACTATGGCCCAAACTGCAGAATCCTATATAAACGCATTCTACGGACATCTCCAGGAATGCATGGATCATGCTATTCCAAACAAAATCAAGACCCAATCATCCAAAGGCAGGCGTCCAGTCTGGTGGACCCCAGCCATAAATAAACTGTACAACAGAAGGAGGAAGCTACTACATGACAGAGCAAAATCCCTAAAAGGGAAGGCATCTCTGATCAGTACTAGCAAAAAATTACAATCCCTCATAAAATCCTCCAAGGCCTGCTTCGAGAGAAAAATTGCACAGGACACTAAAGGCAATCATAAGGCTTTTTTCAGTTATGTTAGGAACCTGGGATGCAACTCCCAGACTTGTTCTGAGTTGATTCTAAATGACAAAAAATACACTGAACCCACAGACATCGCCAATATCCTGGCAGACAGGTTCAGTGCAAACTTCTCCACCCCCTCCCCCCCAAAAGAGCAAGTATCTATCCCGGCAGAGTGTAACCTCCTAAACATCTCTGATGCTCAGGTGAAGGCCACCGTCTCCAAAGCAAAAAACACTACTTCCATGGGACCAGATGGCATCCCGGGTTGCGTCCTACATGAACTCCAAGAAGAACTAATCCCTCAAGTAAAACTGCTGTACAATCTCAGCCTCACTACAGGATATGTGCCCAAAGAATGGCGTACAGCAACAGTGGTCCCACTCCACAAAGGTGGCGCCTCTACGGACCCTGGAAACTATCGCCCCATAAGCCTGACTAGCCTAGTCTGCAAGGCTATGGAAAGGATCATCATGGAACTCATAAACAAAGACATTGGGGACCTACAGACACTAGATCCTACCCAATTTGGCTTCATCAAGGGCAGATCCTGCCTTCTGAACCTGGTCGACTTCTTCGAAACAGTCACCAAGGCCATAGATGAAGGGAAGGTAGTCCACACAGCCTATCTGGACCTCGCAAAGGCATTTGACACAATACCCCACTCGGGCATCATAGATAAGCTATCCAGCCTAAATATAAACCCCTATGTCACAAGATGGGTCGCAAACTGGCTCAAAGTCAGAAGCCACAGAGTCAGAGTTGCTGGAGCCATGTCAGACTCGAAACCAGTCACAAGTGGCATCCCACAAGGTTCTGTCCTGGGACCTCTCTTGTTCGGTATTTACTTTTCTGAGGTACAGGCCAATGTGGGAGAAATATGGCTCACCAAGTACGCAGATGACTGCAAACTGGGCGCCATAATCGACTCTCCAGCTGACACAAGCATCCTTCAAAAAGGTCTCGGAGAGACGGATAACTGGTGCCAGAGCCATGGTCTAAAGCTAAATGCCAAAAAGTGTATAGTCATACCCTTTGGCAAAAACAATGTGCCCACAAACTACCACATAGGTGGTAACCCATTAAGTACAGAGAAAGTAATTAGGGATCTGGGGACCCAAGTTGATAGCAATCTCTCCTTTGACAACCACATTGCCAAAGTGGTTAGAAAGACCTTCTACATAGCCCACCTCATCATGAAAGGATTCACATCTAGATCAAGAGAGGTAATCGTGCCCCTTTATTCATCCCTCATTAGGCTCATCATAGAATACAATGCCCCCTTTGGGATGTACCTTACCCGACACCTGCAGCAATTAGAAAGACCCCAAAAGTACCTCACCAGGAGGATCAAGGGACTCAAACAGATGTCATATGCTGCTCGGTTAAAAAAACTCCAGCTCTACTCAGTTGCATACCGCCTACTTTGAGGCGATCTATGCCTGACATATAAAGCTATGTCCAACTCAGAATTAATGGACATGCTCCACCTCAGTAAATCTAAATCCCTTAGAGCCACGCGCTTGAGGGACTCGAACCTCAGCACAGAAATAAATAGAACATGCTGGAGGGACAGATTCATAACCCAGAGGCTCCCTTCGCTCTGGAATAGAATTCCAATTCATGTTAGGCAGAGCACCTCACTGACTCTCTTCAAGAAGAATCTTGATGAGTGGATGGGGGATCGTAGGTTTGTCCCGGGGATTACTTCCGTGTCACTATTAGACAGAGGCACAGTAAACTAAACTTTAAAAAGGGCACAGTATACTCAAATCAAGGGGTGGCGTAAGCCAAACACAATCGGGCTAGGCTTATAAATGCCCCAGGGCAGATAGCCTAGTATGAACCTATGAACCTATGAACCTATGAAGTGTATGTTACATCTGAAAAAATGCAAAACAGTATGTCAGAACCCCAGCGAAAAAGTATAACAATACCAAAAGCTGCTTCCTGGGATTTTTTTTTTAATTCAACAGTATAATGTCACATAATGGTTCTACAGGCATTTAAAAATGCCATTTTGCTGTTCATCAGTCATAATAGCATGCAAAGCTTCGGCATTTTGGAAAAGAGCTCATTGCAACAGAATAAAACTTGTGATGTGAACAGTTTGTGTTCCATCTGATAACGTGCAAAACAGAATGCAACAGCTCCAGCCTGAAAAGTAATACAAAGACAAATATTGTTTTAAGGAATTAATTTTAAATAATATATGTTAGTTCTCCAGTGT
>NC_056729.1:1690658105-1690713105 GCF_019279795.1 Protopterus annectens
TGTGTGTGTGTGTGTGTGTGTGTGTGTGTGTGTGCACCTGTAAGTGTCAGAGTGGATGTTGGATGTTAATGTTTGTGTGTGTGTGTGTGTGTGTGTGTGTGTGTGTGTGTGTGTGTGTGTGTGTGTGTGTGTGTGTGTGTCTGTGTGTGTGTGTGTGTGTGTGTGTGTGTGTGTGTGTGTGTGTGTGTGTGTGTGTGTGTGTGTGTTTTTCTGTGAGTGAGAGTGTCTGTGCTTGTCTGTCAGTGAGAGTGTGTGTGTATTTCTGTGAGTGAGAGTATGTGTGTGTGTGTGTGTGTGTGTGTGTGTGTGTGTGTGTGTGTGTGTGTGTGTGTGTGTGTGTGTGTGTGTGTGTGTGTGTGTGTGTGTGTGTGTGTGTGTGTGTGTGCGTGCCTGTGAGTGTCAGTGTGGATGTTGGATGTTAATGTTTGTGTGTGTGTGTGTGTGTGTGTGTGTGTGTGTGTGTGTGTGTGTATATGTGTCTCTGTGTGTGTGTGTGTGTGTGTGTGTGTGTGTGTGTGTGTGTGTATTTGTGAGTGAGAGTTTGTGTGCTTGTCTGTCAGTGAGAGTGTGTGTGTGTGCTTCTGTTTGTATGTGTGTGTGTGTGTGTGTGTGTGTGTGTGTGTGTGTGTGTGTGTGTGCCTGTGAGTGTCAGTGTGGATGTTAATGTTTGTGTGTGTGTGTGTGTGTGTGTGTGTGTGTGTGTGTGTGTGTGTGTGTGTGTGTGTGCCTGTGAGTGTCAGTGTGGATGTTAATGTTTGTGTGTGTGTGTGTGTGTGTGTGTGTGTGTGTGTGTGTGTGTGTGTGTGTGTGTGTGTGTGTGTGTGTGTGTGTGTGTGTTTGGAACAGTCCGAATGCGTGTGTGTGTGTATGTGTATGTGTGTGTGTGTTTGGAACAGTCCGAATGTGTGCGTGTGTGTGTGTGTGTGTGTGTGTGTGTATGGGTATCAGTATGTTTTTGTGTGTATCTGTTTAAAAGTGCTTGTGCAAAAGTGTTGCATTGGCTTGTAGGGCTAACAGACGTGTACTTAGCTCTCACAGTGCCGTGCTCAATTCAGAGACATGATAATAAAGCTACTAATGAGATGTCATAGCTGTCACTCTACTGAGTACTGTGCCATTGTAGTGTTGCTCATGAAAGTGTTTCTAAACCTTGGCCTGTGTTAAGAACATTTACTCCATCTAATAAAATGCAAATTAGATTGTCAGAGGTGCAGTCAGAAGTGGCTTACAATGACAAACTGTGCTTTTTTGAATTATTTTAAAATGCTGTATTAAACTTTCCTATTTTAGTGCAATTCAAAGGACAATGTGACAGCTATACCTATAGAACTATATTCCCCTATTCATTATACATTCATACCTTCTGTGGGAAATATTGCTACTTTTACTGTTTGTTGTACAGAAAAGGGTATCACATGAAAGACATAGGATGGCTTAATATCTATTTTCCAAATGACTGCTACTTTTAGTCTGTCTTGTGTAAAAGAGTATCATATATTGCTATAATCCTAAATGTGTTCCAGCTAGTAAAATTCAAAGAGAGTGTCACAGCTCTATTCAGAAAAGTGTCAAATGTTGCTTTTCACAATTTTTAATTTATTGTTAGAATTTCAAATACTATTTTCTGCAGTTATTTTAGAGTACTGTAGCAACACCCAAAAAGTAAAATGTTGCTTTCTGGAATCATTTTAAGATAGTGTATTCATTATTACTGTAACGTGAAATGCAGAATGTCATTGATACGCAGCAGGTCATTTCAATGTATGCAAGACAATTTACATGTCAGTTCTTTACTTCTTCCTTTATAAAGATCCCTGTTCCACCAAAATAAACATTCCTGTAAATTGGCCAATGAATATTGTCTACAATTATTATAATTTCTAGTGCTAAATTACTGGTGTAATGTAAGCCAGTTGTTTCTGCGTCGTGCTTTGGGAAAAATATTCCTTTCTTTTGCCTGATATGAAGGCCCTGCTATGAATACATGCCCACTGACTCTAAGTACACAGTAGTTGTTTTCTTTAAAAATTATTTCATTTTTTTTCTATTACTGAGGTCAGACTTGCTTGTCTGTTATTTTCTGTTTTGGTGAAATGTCTTCATTCCTTCCCATTTCTTGTATTTTCATCACATCAATTTCTCATCTGTATCCTTCACTTCAATCAAATGAGTCTCCAAATTATTCCTCAGTAGATAGTTATCTGCTTGCTGACCTCCCAAAATTAGCTAGTCCTTTGCTGTTCATTCATTAATTAATTCATCCATTCGGTTTTCATTATGTGCTTATCCAGTTCAGGGTTAAGCAGAACCAAGAGCTATCCTCAAAGCAATGGAAAAAAAGCTCAGGGCCATTTAAAAGTTCACTCTGCCACCTCCCATATGTTTTTGGAATATGAAAGGAAACTGATGCTCTTAGTAATAATCCCCCTAAACACATGAAGAACATGTAAAGAACAGGTATCATGCCAGCCAGAAACCTGATCAGAAAACCAAGTGCTGAGAGACAGAAATAGTTACTGTTCCACCATTCCCCTGTTCTCAGCCATTGTTGCATTGGTCTATTTGGATTTTCAGCTTTGAAAAGGACAGACTTGACACTATATTCTAGCATTTGGTATGGAGGATTAAGGCTGTGAGCTTATAACAAGTTACTCACTGTGGTACAGGGTTTGATTCCCTCAGCCTTTATTTGCTTATTGTGTGACCTTGTGCAAGTCAATTAACCAGACAGTACTTTGAGGCAGTTGGGAATTTTGGCTACGTAAGTCTTATTAATGGTTTCTTCAACTGCATGCCAAATAAATACTTAAAGCAACATTCCACCTTAGAACTCAAAAAACATATTTTTTTTCACTGTATCTTTGGTTTTTTTAATGCCTCAAAATCACTCCAGTGCTTCTTTTACAATTTTAATGTGTTTCTCTCAGAATGGCAGATGATGGGGCCTTCCTTGGTAACGTGATCTTGTTTTCTTGCTTTCATTCCTTCTTCCCAGAATACATTTCAAGTCCTCTTTATATGAGTCATGCTAGACATAAGGAAGTGGTGCTGTTTTATCATGCCATTAAGACTGAATGGCAGGACTGTGTAGCACTGTCATCTTAGCACACCTTCTGTAACAGAGCTGCTTCTATGTTTACCTGACTGAGCATCATTTATGTGTCTGTCAGAGCTTTCTCTATGCTATAAATAGCTGTTAGCTACTTGCAGCAAAAGAAAGTAGATAAAAACAGGTTTTTCTAAGAGGAGTCTTATGTAGTCCTAATAGAATTGACAAACCCTCCCTCACACTCTCGTGCTGAGGTGTGAAAACTCTCACTGCAGTAAATAATCCTTGCTATAAGTTTACAAGTGACAAGTAGTAGGACCCTAAACTTAGTCTGTTTGCTACTTCCCAATGCCTTCAGTAGGAGGATTTTTCTCTCTCATGAATGATGCAGACTTAAAATGTGCTTTACTAGTTCCTCAATTATTTCTGTCATGTTCACCCTCTTTTTTTCTATTTCATCTTTATTTATACTTTGGTAACCAGGAAAGTGAACTGGTCCCAGGACCCTTTTCAGCCACAACTTAGGCTACATTGGCAAAGATAATAATTATTAAATGCACTTAGCAATACAAATAAAAAATACTGACATAAAAACATTGACCAAGATTGCATGTGCAACACATTGCCAGTGTGTGACAGTGACCAAGTAAATCATTAAGCAAGATTTACTAGAATGTATACATTAATAATGCTTAACTATACTATGTTTATTATAAATAATTCATTGTATGCACACATTGCTCATACATACACACACACACACACACATATATATATATATATATATATATATATATATATATATATATATATATATATATATATATATATATATATATGTGTGTGTGTACAAAAGCATACTGTGTGTGGTTGGCATAATGATTAAGGTGTTTACTTTACAGACACAAGGTGCAGCGTTTGATTCTCACATGGGGTAATTAACTAGGCATAAAATGTCCCATAAAGGCACTTAGCCTAGTACTAATCTATGAACCTCATCTACAAACACAGTTAAGTCCTTCTGAATTCCTTTTCTTAGTGTTTTTAATGCAGGGGCGCATATAAATTCAGCATTATATTATGGTTGCATTCTAACAATGTAAGGACGGACTGAATGTCAGTGGGAATCTTTTACAATGCATCTGCATGTACCAAATATGCACCCTCCCGGAATGATGTCACAAAAAAAGACCTTTTTATGAATAGCATCAGTGCACCTAGTTGATAGGGTTGCCACCTGACTCTCTTTCTGCAGTTCTGGCCTGTGTGTGTGTGTGGGGGGGGGGGGGGGTTGAAAATGGAAAATGCACTGATGTTTTGCAAGAAAAAAAATATTTTCTGACTTTTCTCTAAATGTCACAGAAATCTTTGATACTGCATTTAAGTTATCTTAACATATAAACTATTATAAATAATACATTTATAACCTAGCATTTGAATACTGTGTTGCAGGTTATGTAAATTTGTCAGAAGAGTTGACAATTGCCTTTAAACCCCTGACTGATCTAATTGCTTTATTTTGCTATGAAAGGGGAGTGTTAAGTTCTCCACCCCTCTGCAATAAAAACAGTGGAAAACAGTTCCAACAGCTTTCTGTTTTTTTTTTTTTTTTTATATATCAGCTGCTGTGTTCCTGACATTAGCAGGATTAATTGGCCATCTAAGATTGACAGCAGTACCTGATAGGATAAACTGCAGATTTAACTGTCTATGGTATATAATGCAGGTGAAGAATTTTTCTGCAAAGTATGTGAGAAGTTGAGTTAAAAAAAGTAGGTGGGCTTTCCCTTCCTTTGAATCCAATGCAAGGTTTTCAAAAGTACAAGCAGGTTTCTGGTACCTACACAATGCTGGAAAAATACTGTAGAGAGAAAAGAAACCTAGCAATTGCATTAAACTGTATGAGAGGGTGGAGTTTTCCTTTAAGACAGATGCACGCAAATTAAGATTTTTTTTTTTTTAGTTAACATAGGTAACTCTGTTTCACACTTCTTCAAGAAATATGTGAATAAGAACCCTAATTACAAAACAACATAGTAGATCTGGTAAATTTGATGCATTTAGCTGGTAAACTAAACGATTTGCATTGTCTACATGCAAAATACTTATCTCCTGGCCCTCTCTCAAATAACTCTCAACTGTCTATATGGTCTTGATTTTTTGTCTCATATTTTTGGTGTATTCCTCATACAATTTTTAATTTTCTGGCAAATCACTGAGGGTTGAAGTCACTAAATAATGACTGACATCTGAGCTTCAGACTTCGTGTACTTTACAAAATCCGTGCTAACACAACACTTGTTATTTTAGCAACTTCCTAAGCTTATAAGAGCAATATTTCAAATATGTTCCTATTTCTGGGCCTTCATTCCTTCCTCCCATTACTTTTGGCTTTGTCCAGATTTTGTTTGCTAAGAGGTTGAGAGGTGTGCTTCCTCATCATATTCTGTGTGTCTAATATCTTAAAGCTTAAATATCCAAAGCACATAGAAAAACATTTCTCTCTCTCTTTTGCTTTGCAAACATTTTTCATTATTTCTGAGCAAAGACTGGAAAGAAAGTTCTAGGCATGACAGTGTAGCCAAAGAAAGCTGATGAATAAGTGGATCAGAATGAAATAGCTTTTGTTTATGCTTCACAAGTTTGCAGCTAAAATATCATCAAGAAATTTGACTGCAAGGGCAGTAAAAACAAAATAATTGTCCATACATGTAAGGATTAGGGTACCATCAATGAAATACAAAAGAGCACACATTATAGAGTCAGAGTAACATATTTCCATATCTAACAATGTTTTAGAGGCTGCTGCCAAATAAGTGAACTTCTCTATCAGCTACTCAGGACCAGCTGTTTGTATTCATGCACTGCTGTATTTTTGTTTTGGAATGTACTCTATTTTTATATGTTCTTAGTGGAGATTTTCTCTCCGAGCCCCGCAGTCGGACTTTCCCAGTAAACAAACGTAAGTAAATAAATATCTGAATAGCCTAAACACACCCTGTTTTGATCACCTGTTAAAGTAGTTTGAAGGTTGCACTGTTATGCACAGAGGTATATCACTGTTTGTGTGTGACCATTGTACCACTATTTGTCTTAATGGGGAGTTTCTCCTTACCTCGCTGCTGTGTAACTGTGGAGTCAGTTGTTTATAAGTTCTGAGTGGGTGCAGGGGAGTTTGCACCCCCCCCAAAAAAAATATTGACATTTGCAAATGATATGTCATCCCAGTCATGCACTGATCTTTCATAGGGAAAGGATTGTAAATGAGAGAAAGCCAGGTTCTGTTTGGTTGAGAGATCTAAACTCACTGTAGCTTTCTATTTTAATAGCATTGACTGATGTTGTATTTGGCCCTGGTTTGTCATATACTGCACTGTGATTGATGTCACTGGATATGTTGCTCCTGTTAATACGTTAGTTGTTGTTTGTAGAGATGAAAATTAGAAACTGAAGTCTGTGGAGCAGAGTACATCAATCACAAATAAAGGACTCCTGTTTGTTGAATTCTCACCTCTGAAATTTGCTATCAGTATGATTTGATGCAGGATTTTAAGAATACTGGCTATAAACTGTAACATATCAGATTTAAAAAATAGTTTCTTGCTTTACAGATAGGTTTCATCTTTGACAACCTAGGCATGGTGGTTTGTTATTGAGTTAGTTTACGAGCTATTCCACAGCTGCGCTTAAATTATTTGCATCCTGCTTCTCCATAGCTACTTGCAACAACAACAAGACTGTTAGCCAGGTGTGTTGGGCGTTAGCTACTTGCAACAACAACAACAACAACACTGTTAGCCGGGTGTGTTGGGCGTTAGCTACTTGCAACAACAACAAGACTGTTAGTCGGGTGTGTTGGGCGTTAGCTACTTGCAACAACAACAACAAGACTGTTAGCTGGGCGTGTTGGGTGTTAGCCAAACTGAATGGCTTATTGACATATTTGCACCTGTTATGGAACAGTTTCCATCAGTAATGCTTCTATATTTACAGTATCAGTGCTTTCTGGAATGCTCCAAATGCTGCGTACTAAGCTAAGGTGTTTTGTGAAATGTCCTGGAGAGGCTAATTGTAATGAGCATGGTAACCTATGCTCATATTAATGAATAATGGAATGTAAAGGTTCGTCGAAAGATCCACAGTAATTCTAGGTCATAGGAGCTTAACAGAATAAGTACTCATTTAAGTTATGTGTACATTTTTACCATTTATCAAGTTGTCTGTTAACTGTTGTTAAAATATTTGAAAATGTGTCTCTACGTAACCTGTTCTAGGAAGATATAAGTGATTGAGTTAAAAGTCCCATTTTACATTTACTTGCTTCAGTTGTAAATCCTAGTCCTATATTTCTACTCTTCCTTAGGAGCCAGTTCTTTAAGCATACATTTTGCACTAGTAACTGCATCATTAAATGGTTTACAGTTTATGCATTACTTACAATTAGGTATCCTATACTGTACAGATTTTCAGTTCCATAAATGCATTTATTTAACTAAATAAACACACTAGGCACAAAAAACACCTTTATGGGCTATGTATGAGCACTATCTCTGTTGAATTAACTTGTTTATAGTAGGTTATCAGAATCAAATTGAGGACTACAGCAGAAGAGTATTAGGATCCATCCCAGTTTGGCTCTGCCAAAGGAAGGTCATGCTTGCTGAATCTGGTGGATTTCTCTGAAAGGTCACTAAGGCAATGGATTAGGGGAAAATGGTGCATACTCCCTAAAATGGTGCATACTCCCTAAAATGGTGCAAACTCCCTAAAATGGTGCAAACTCCCTATTTATATCTGGCTAAAACATTTGATACAATACCTCACTCAGGCATTGTCAACAAACTTACAGAGTTAGGTTTAAACCCCTTTATAACCTGCTGGATAGGTAGCTGGCTTACTGATAGGATTCAGGATGGTAGAATCAGGGAAGGCACCTCCACAAAGAGGCCAGTCACCAGTGGTTTCCCCCAGAGCTCCTCTTTGGCATGTATGTTTCAGATGTCAAAGGCCTCTGGCTAGTTAAGTTCGCAGATGATTGCAAACTGGGAGCACTCATTGAATCCCCCCTCCCAGATGAGAACACCCTAACACAGACAAGCATTGGTGCCAAAGCCATGGCTTAAAACTCAATACCAGAAATGCATTATAGCACCTTTTGAGAATTCAACCACCCCAGATAATTATGTCATCAATAAAACACCCCTAGAAGTTGCTGCACTACTCAGGGATCTACGAATTCAAGTAGATAATAACCCAACCTTCAACTAACACGTGTCCAAAGTAATAAGAAAAACCTTTTATGTTGCTCAACTTATAAGCAAGAGCATGGCATCTAGGTCCAGAGAGGTCATCATACCACTGTACTTGGCCCTCATCAGACCCATCATAGAGTATAATGCCCCCTTTGGTATGTACCTGACCAGACACATGCAGCAATTGGAATGTCCGCAAAGGTCACTTACAAAAAGAATACGGGGAGTAAACACAATGTCCTGCAATGATCGCCTCAAAGCCCTGTCTCTTTACTCAGTATGATACAGACTTCTGAGAGTTGATCTTTGCCTGGAATACAAGGCATCCCTGGACCTTGTTTTGTTGAATCTTTTGCACATCCACAAAACAGACAGCATCAGAACTACTAGATTAAAAGACCTAAATTTTGCTTGTAACATAAATAAGACATGTTGAGAAGAAAGATATGTTTCTCAGAGAATTCCCATTCTCTGGAACAAGCTCCCCATCCATGTGAAGCAGGGTTCTTTCCTATACCTATTTAAGCATAACTTGGACCAGTGAATAGGTAATGAGAAATTCCTCCATGTTCTGGTGCCGGTGTCTTTGATGGACAGAGGTCAGATTTGGGTTGCACAGCTAGGGTTAAAAGGGCCCTTGTGGTCATTGGCCTACTATACACCTATGTAGCTAGGAGTTCCTAACCTTAATCCTTTGTGTTGAATTGTCAAATACAATTTAGCTCCTTCAGTGGTCTCAGAACAGATCTCTGCAGGCTCAAGTTTATTCATATCTGATATGTACCAGCACAAAAGAAAATTTTATTTTGCCATGTCTGTGATATAGTGACTTTATATACAACAATTACAGTAGTAATACCACAATAATTCACTGTTCAAAATAATATATTCACCTTAATGCCTTTTTAGTGCTGATTTTGTCTTAAATTGATTTTTCATGATTTCATGATGATAGCAGGAAAATCTTTTAGCCCAGTTATTTCAGTTAATTATTATTTAACATAAATTGTAATAATGTTGGTCTCATCCATATTTAATTTTAAACACTATTTAGCGTAGTCTGGTAATTATGTGTTTCTTCGGTAATGTCTAAATCTGATTGCAGCTTTGTAATCCTGATTATTGGATGGTGACAATGTGAAGAGGAGCATAGCTTTGCTCAGATGCTTTGTTGGACTGAGTTGCACAGGAGGCTCATGGGACAAGTATGTGAGGCAGGTGACATCACATCATAATCCATGTACCCATCACAGGAGAACAATACCATATTTCTGTCCATAGTCCTCTGAGCAAAAAGTCAAGTAAATATATCTGGAGAAAATCTAAGGTAAAAATCCACTCTTAGAAGACGCTATGCATGTGTGTCTCTACACTTGGAGCCTGGCAGGGCATTTCATAGTCATAAACGAAGAAAAGCGAATGAAAAGTCTCTGAATAAACAGTATGAAGCCATCACAGAAATCCATCTGCTTTGTGTATCATTCAGCCTATCTAGTGTTAATCTGAGTATACTAGTAGGACAGAGCTCATATCTGCAGCCTGTGTGACCGATGCAATTGTGGTCAGAGTGGGTACACCTAGATGTTTCATTAGCAACATCAGGACTTTAAAAGAGAAGCACGGCATCTTTTTTTCCATTGTTATCTCCAGTCGTAGCTGGTGTGTAGTTATTGGTTATCCAGCCTTCTTGTTTACTAATAAGAAGTCATAGCTGGTGTGTGGTTATTGGTTATCCAGCCTGCTTGTTTACTAATAAGAAGTCATAGCTGGTGTGTGGTTATTGGTTATCCAGCCTGCTTGTTTACTAATAAGATATTGTAGCCGGTGTGTGGTTATTGGTTATCCAGCCTGATGTTTACTAATAAGACACTATGCCTGTACCAGTTACTGCAGGACATTACTGCTACCCATTATTTTTCATTCCACCTGGTGGCTACATGTTCCAGATGTCCACCACTCCTCTGTAAAGTATAATTTACTCATGTAGCATTAAGCAACTACTGCCCACTATCATTGGATGGCCTCATATCCTGGTACGCCGCCTTGTTTGACATAATTTACAAAAAAAAAAAAAAAACTGCAAAGAAGGTAAGGTAATTTGACTGAAACAGAGAGGTAACTAGAAGAAGGTAGGTATTCTGGGTTTGTTTCATGTCAGAAATCATATTAGATTAAAGATGTCAGCCCCCTGGCCTCAAAACTGAGAAATGTTATTCATTAGTTTTACTATCTGTAAACAAAAATTGAAAGATTCAAACCCTGAAACATAGAATGAAACTTGTTTGCAGCTCATAAAATTAATCATCTGATCTAAATTCCCATGTATATAATAAAGGTTGGTAGGGGGGGGTCTCTTTTGCCAACAATGATCTTGTATTATATTTTATTAAGTCATTATGATAGACAATGTGAGCTGAGTACAAGTATGCAATACCAGCTGGAGAAGCTGCATATATGTACAGTCAGTTCCAGACATATGTCAACATTGAAATAGTTACTAATATCTGGTCAGTAAATACAGATGGATCCAAGAAAGAACAGTGGAATAGTTCATCTAGTGAAGTCTGAAAGTGGCAATGTTCAGCAGCATTTCCAGAAATATGTTTTGTAACTGGAAGAGAAATATATGCTTGGAATTGTTGCCACAATAAACAAGGCAGTAACTGCAAATTTCAGGAAAATCTGAATCACTTACAAAGCAATAATATCAGAGAGGAAAGGTCAAAGAGAAGACGGCTACAAGATTTGGTGTCCTTTCCAGCTAATACTTATGATACTACTGTGTTTACAGTTCCTAAAGTCAGAAATATGTTCCTGGCCAGAATCAGACCTTTGAGGCCTCCTATGTATGATTAGGCCTTAGTTAATGAATTTATTGCAACATCATGTCTTCTGTATGAACAGAACAAGACAGTCTCACTTGAGACAATGATGCTTAAATGACTTCATTGGAGAACAAGTCAACCGAGAGAATCTGAATGACAGAGCTGAGAGGATAAGAACAGCAAACTGTCATCATAACAACTATTAAACATTTATATATTGGTTTCAGGAAAACAGAGCTCAGATATTTACAATAAATAAATAAATAAAATATTTACATTTGTGTCATGTACTGTCATTTTTTTTCCTATGTATAGGAATCAGATTGTATATGTTTTCCAATCAGTAAACATTTTTAAAAATGTAAAGAAATACCAGCTAACATAAACAACTTAGTCTAAGTCTGGTACCCAGTTACCCCACGCTTGAATAGATGCCAAACACGTCAGGCAGTAGTAAATTTCCTGACAAAACAGCTTAATGGCAAACATAAAAATAGCCAACATTTTATAACACCTGTGGCTTCAACAGCATTCAAAAATATTTACTGGAGGTATTTTTCTATTTAGCCTGCAGGTTTTCTCAATCAGTCCAAAATATTAGCTAATGCTCTTATATAACATGGAATACAATTCAGAGCACGTTTCTGAGTCAGCACTTGAGTATAGTTACTCTTTGCCTTTGTTTTATTCATTTCCTCCGGTAGAGCTCTTTTGAGTGTATACCTTTAACTCCCAGTGGGTATGGCTTCAGCCTTTAAAAAATGAAGTTATCACCTTACAGTTCTAACAAATGCTCATTTACAGAGTTCAAATATCAAAACAATTGTGTTTGCCATCATGTATGCTTCAAGATAAAATATTCTGATACCTTGTATGTAACATGGTTTTGGAATTATTAATGCAAATATGAACATGCAATATTTGACGCCTAGAGGAGCAGTAGGAGGTAACTGCAGAAATGCCTGGAGACGTCACTCGGCTGTAATGAGTTAAATTGAAAGTTTTGGTGTTCATCTTAACGTTGCAGACATATGTGGCATTAAGATATTCATAGCTGGGATCTGCAGTTCAGTTATGGAATACCTCATCTAGTTCAGGTACCCACACTCACTAACATATTAGTCATATTCCTACTAACAAAAACGAAGCAATACATTCTAGCAATGATCAATCAAATGCATTAAACTTGCTTGTCATGCATGCAGATGTGAAAACGTCTTAACTGATTGTCTTGCTACTATTTCTAGGTTACTTAACTTTCTATCAAAAATATGTTTGTAACACTGAGTTTATAAAGACAAAGTCATCACATTCCAGGGTTTCTACAGCATGCAAAAGTAGCAAGTTTTACAAATAACAGAATTGTGTTAATTTAGGAACAAGACTAGAACTTGCATACCTTCAGCTGTGCATCAGAATAGGTTTTACTTAATGTTCCATATGAACACATTGTTTTATTTGTGAAAAACTGTATTTTATTGCAAAAATAAAGAACATTCAAAAATTTGATCTCAATGAACCTAGCTTGACAAACTGGAGTTTCAATATCCTCAGATACCATTGTTTTCACAAAGTCCCTTACAGTAGATTACAGTCCTGTTATGCAACAGTCCAAATGTAGAATCTCTAAACGATTTAAACATAGCTTAATGGTTCCCAACATGAAAAGTGAGACTTAGATATGTTTTTAAAGGAGGCAAAAATAACAATATCTCAAACATCCAACCTATAGCCATTCTCTCCCCATCTCAAAAATTCTTGAAAAATGCATCCACCTCCAGGTCATGCCTTTCCTTACCAATAATCAAATGTTCACCCCTACTCAACACAGTTTCTGCCCTGGCCACAGTACTATAACTGCTCGTCTCTCTTACCTAGACATAGTAAACCATGTCCGTGACTCTGGAGAAATTGTATTTACAGTCCTTCTCGATCCCTCCAAAGCATTTGACACAGTCCCCCACTCCCACCTCCTCAAACACCTCTCTAACCTTAATCTCTCTCAAAATACCCTAACCCAGTTCAGTAGCTATCTCACTGACAGCTCTCAGGCTGTGAAGTGTTAAACTGGTACCTCAACCTTCCTTCCCACCCCAACTGGGGTTCCCCAAGGATCCATACTTGGCCAATGCTCTTTAATATATTCATTAATGATTTCCATGCCACCATCCCAAACACTAAGATAGTACAATATGCAGATGACTCAACCATAGTCTGCTCCACTTCTAACCTACCAGAGCTCCAAACAAAAACTCAGATCACCTTGTCATCTACAGAGAACTGGATGCTTCAAAATCACCTCTCCCCAAATGCCAGCAAATCTAAGATCCTACTTTTCTCTCCCTCTAAATCCCTCCCTCAAAACAAAAACTCTTTCAAAATAATTAGCCATGCCAACTCCTCCATAGAAGTTGTCTCATCTGCTAAACTTCTTGGGGTTACTATAGATGAACACCTAAAATTCAATACTCATATTAAGAAAACACATCAGAAACTTGGTATGTTGTACAGAAACTCCCACTTTCACTCTCCATCTACAAGACAAACACTCGTCACTACCTACTTACTACCATCACTCTTGTACGGTGCTCCTCTTCTAACTAACCTATCCTCCTCCATCACTTCTAAACTAGAAATCTGTTACAACAAAATCTCAAAATTCGCCACTAAATCCAAATACACCTCCCACCACTGTTTATCTCTCCACCAGCTTCATTGGCTAGAACTTCCCAACTTACTTAACTACCTCCAACTCACTACAGCCCACAAACTAATCTTTAAACCCACCAGTTGCCCAGCTCTAACTAACATCTTACCATCATACACCCCTCACAGAACTCTAAGATCTGACCACCAAAATCTACTTTCTGTATACAAACCAAACCGTCCCGCCTGTCATCTTCTCCTATCATTTTCCCTAGCAAAAAAATGGAATTCTCTCCCTCCCACTCTAAGAACCTCAGAAAACCTTGAACACTTCAAAACTCAGTTCCATTCCCACCTCACCCAAAACTGGAATTGCAGTTGCACTCAACCCACCTAGCCCACTATGCTCCTACTACAAGTTAATATACTCCATACTGACTACCTAAAATAGTAGCCTCAATTTGAATATAACATTACTTAACATTCTATATCTTAAATGTATATATTGTAAATTGCTTACAAACTGTCCTCTTTCCCCTTTATGGGGAAGATTCTCTCTATTTGCAACTCTTAAACTTTGATGCTGTTAAACTAAATCATCCTCACTTTTTATCCTGAATGGTGATGTATACACCCCACCTTCTCTAGTTCTTTACTGTCTGTCTCAAATCTATACTTTTTAAATAATGTACTTTCCACCTACATTCACCCCTCTATGCAAAATTGTGTTTACAAATGTCAGTCTATAACTACGTTCAAACGAATAACTACAGTCAAATGAATAACAATAGGTATTTTACAACCTTATTCTCATCATCTACTTCCTCAGTGCAACTAATCATCTGTTTCAACTTGTCCCAGTCCTAGTACAAATGTATGTAAGAATATAACGTATAAATGTATGTATGCAATACATGTTCCACTTTTTCTGACTGTACCCTAATAAGTTTTACTATGTATTACAACTTTTTGCTTATTGTCACTGTGTATTATGGATATGTAATAATACTTTATTGCTTATTGTTACTGTGTTTTTGGAGCTTTTCTCCCCGGGCCTCCACTGAAAATGGGCTCCTTGAGCCCAGTGGACCCCCCCCCCCCCCAGTCATCAAACTGGAAATAAATAAATAAATAATAAATGCTTAAATGAAGTACAGTCATAAAGAAAAGAAGATTTCGAAAAATCCTAAGTAACTAGTGCTGCTTAATTAATTTATTGAAGAGGTAATCACCACGTAAAGAACTGCCCCATTCTAAAGACACCTATGAAAAATAGGCTGGCAAGTGGCATTGTGACAATGAAATAGCCACAACATTCAAGTGGAGGTGGAGGGAATCAAACCCAAGGATTTGCAGAAAGTAGGCATCTTAACTGTATGTACTGTAGTGCTAACCCCAATTTTGAATTGTGCAACCATGCGCTAATAGTAAAAACAAAAGGTGACCAATGCAACTGCTTGTTGCATACAGACTGAATTAACCAGCAATGTAGGTCCCCCATGCAGTATCAGATGAGTATAATATGGACTGTTGATACATTATAGGTCCCCCATATAGTATCAGATGAGTATAATATGGACTGTTGATAAATTAACCTGCAATTTAGATCCCCCACATAGTATCAAATGGATAAAATACGGACTGCTGATAAATTATAGATCCCCCAGATAGTATCAGATGAGTATAATGTGGACTACTGATGGTCAGCTCTAGCACTCGATGCATTCTTTCTGTTTTATTTTGTTGCTTTACATATCTGTAGAAGGCTTCAATTTGCATTGGGATATGTACTTGTCTACGCCGTATATTGTTTTAATGCTTATGGTTTGTCTATATGCCAATATTTAAACTTGGTGGCATTGGTCTCATCCTGCTAGAGGCCAATGTGTGACAAACAGACAAAATGTGGAACACCCTGTTTTTGTAATGCATGTAAAAGTATATCTCGGCCATGGCCATGCCCGTTCAACCAAAATATACCACATGAGGTATGTAACGATGCACACACAGATGTAGAAGCAAAAAGACAGTGGCTCAGTCATCTAGAAAAACTCAAACACACACACACACACATACACACACAGACACACAGACACACAGACAGACAGAGACAGACAGACACACACAGACAGACAGACACACACACACACACACACACACACACATACATACACAGACACACACAGACACACAGACAGACAGAGACAGACAGACACACACAGACACACACACACACACACACACACACACACACACACACACACACACACACATACACACACAGACACACAGACAGACAGACAGACAGACACACACAGACAGACACACACACACACACACACACACACACACACACACACACACGCACCCACACACACACACACACATACACACATACACACACAGACACACAGACAGACAGACAGAGACAGACAGACAGACACACACAGACAGACAGACAGACACACACACACACACACACACACACACACACACACACACACACACACACACAGATACACACACACACACTCACCCTTGTCATACCTCTCAACTGCCCAGAATTTTGCAGAATGCCCAGAGTTTTGCCTCATATTTTTGGTCTGTTCCTCATAAAATATGTAGTTTTCTGGCATATCTCAGAGGAATGAGATAATAAGACAGTGACAGAAATTTCAGTTTCAGACATCATATCCTTCAGAACATGTATGGTAACACAAAACCTGTTATTCTAGCAGCCTTCTAAGTTTATAATAGCAATAGCTAAAACATTGTCGCTATTTCTGTGGCTTTATTACTGCATCATGTTTGGCTATTGGCTTTGTCCAGGTTTCTTACTCTAGGAGTTTGAGAGGTATAGTACCTTTCAACTGTCCAGATTTTCATAGAATGTCCAGATTTTTGCCTCACATATTTAGTCTATTCCTCATAAAGTTTGTGGTTTTCTAGCAAATCACTGAGAATTTAATTCATTAAATAATAATAGACATTTGATTTTCAGACTTCGAATCCTTCAGAAAATGCATGGATCCTCAAAACCTTTTATTCTATAAACTTTCTAAGTTTATAACAGCAGTACTTAAGTTTTGTCCCTATTTTTGGATTTTTGTCCCCATTATGTTTGACTTTGTCCAGATTTATTGTGCTAAGAGGTTGAGAGGTGTGTGTGTGTGTGTGTGTGTGTGTGTGTGTGTGTGTGTGTGTGTGTGTGTGTGTGTGTGTGTGTGTGTGTGTAGAGACAGAGGTTGAGTAGGGGTCAGTACATTTCTGGTACCTTGATTAACCTTGTTTGGAGCTTTTCTCCCCGGGACTCCGCTGAAAATGGACATGTATCCAGTCGGACTATCCCGGTCAACAAATGTAAAATAAATAAATAAATAAATAATCAAACTACTCATTAAAATACTTACCCCCGACAAACCACGTTCTGTCTTTTTATTTCATAAATTACATTAATTTCTTTGTCTTGGGGGTAAGGGTCATTGTAAGAAATCCTGATGAAACCATCATGCAATGATGCCAAAGTCCTCTTTAGTGAATTCATAATTTGGGAACTCTCATTGGCTGCATTTCTCAGGAACAGTTACTTGATTGGTTTGTATATTGAAATGGAGAGTGGCTGTAATTGCTGTATATGAACCAATCAAAAACTGTGTAGCACAGCCAATGCTGTTCAATGCGGAACAGCGGAGCAGCTATTTGATGGATTTGTAAACTGCAATTCGGATTGGCTATAATTGCAGTATAAGAACCAATCAAAAGCCATGTAGCAGCGCCAATACAGAATAGCAGAACACTGGGTTCACTTATGGCTGAATGTAGAGCATTCCGCATAATCCAGAGCACTTGGCTGCTCAGCTTAGTGTTACTTATGCTAACTTACTGAATGAGAAAGTTATGTAGATAAAAATCATTTTTGTTTAGCACATCAAGCTATTAAAGCTATGTAACTTCACACAGTTTGTCACAATATACTAGATGACCTCAGTTAAGGCATAGCATGACACTTTGACATGTTATCACTCACAAGTAGTACGTGGTTAATGATCCCAGCACCACCTTTCTAATTACCTTACTGACGCAACATAATCCCCTGCCTCAGTGCACAGAGAATGACCTGAAATAAAAAATATGGCACAAGCCTATTTAATGTCATTGCATGTATGCTTGAAAGGATGTGATGCACGTACAGCAATGCCTGCAAAGGAGCGTTCTACAGATGCATTATATGCATTGATTATGCTTTTTACCTCTAGAGCCTGTGGCAGGAACATGCTACTTGTTTAAAATATTAGCCTCAGTTTCCAGTCCATTATATTAAATGTTATCCACCATACTTAGCTTTACGTTAATAAAAGATTTTTATCAGCTTGAGCCTGGAGCCATCGCATTGTTCCACTCTTCTTTTTTAGCTTGTGGGATTTACTTTTGTATTGAATAGAACATTTATTTTGGACCAGTGGATTTTTCTTTGTGGATTCATACTTAGCTTTATAATTAAAAATAAGCAGCCTTAGCTGCTTGTACTAGTAGCGCAGGAAAGCAAGAGAAAAACAGATGCCTGCATTTTAATGGCAAAGTTGGGAGGGTGGCCTAATGGTTAAGGTGTTTGCCTTACAAACACAAGGTTCAAGGTTTGAGCCTTACAAGGGATAATTGGCTAGGCTTAAAATTGCTTTCAAGGGCAGTTAGCTTAGTGCTAATCTATGAATCTAAGTGCCACTATATGCAGAGCAGTATTCTTTTTTCAGGATAGTGATCGTGATACCAGCAGTGCTGCAGTAATACAGACAAACGTAGCTAGAATCAGATTTAACTGACACAAGTTATATTTTCACAGTGGCACCATTTTAAATCATATCAAGACGTTGTGGATTTTTTCATACAGACATATTTTACTGAAGAACTATAAACACTGCAGAAGTATATTGGCAGGTGAAACAGGAAAATTACTAAGAAATTAAGTACTACAAAATGTATATAAGATGTGCATATTCTTTATCTGGCATTTATTATATAAATAAGTTAATATGAATTTCTGGCATAAAATAGAATGCAAATACATAATTCTACGTCAAAATTTGAGTAACATTCAATAGAAAAAGTGCTACCATGTACTGTTCCTGGATGGTATACCAAGTAGGAATACAGCCAATTCAGGAAGATGTGTAAAAAAAAGTTTGAAATTTTCTCTTCACTCAAGGCTGCACTGCATGAGGAAAATCTTATTTTCCAAGGTCCAGTGACCCTGCAATTGTTATTTTAAGTAAGTGGGTACAGGGCCGAAGCATTCGACATTGGGTGTGTTACAAGTTTGTTTAATGCTCTTTTTTATTTTTTCATCAAAATGACGTTCGCATAGGTATCACCTGCACAGGTGCACTAGAACTGATCATGTAGAAACTGGGCCCTGTCATACAAAATTGGAGCTCATACATACCTAACTTTGTTTATCCTCTGTTAAGCAGGTTAGTCTGTGAGGATGTGGTATGACTTTGTAATGGGATGCCAGTCCCATAAGTGGTTGAATCAGACCCCAGATTTGTTGTTAGCTGTTTATATACTAAGTACTCTACGTGGTTACCAGATGAAAATTACAGAGAAGGTCTGCCCCAGCCCCAGTAAATACAAACACCTCATGTTCTATGGGATTAGGAATCCCGAAGGAAAAAGGATTTTGGATAACTAATTTCAGAGGAGCAGACCTACTTCACTGATTCTCCTTCTGTTCTATATTTCGAAAAGAAAAATAAATAAAACAGGTAGCAGTTAAGAACTATTACACCATTACACATATCTGGTTTAATGTCATTTTGCAAAAGCTCCAGTGCCTCTTTATACTTCAGTGTTGTATTAATGCGCCTGTTGTCTGGGGTCATCCTTGGTCAACATTTTTGGTTTAGTTCCCATAATATATGAGATCACACTGGGAGTGTATGCCATGCATTGACTGCCATGTCATCAAAAACTAATGTTTCATCAAAAACTAATGTTCCCTGTTTATGCACCTTTCATGCTGTATATCCCATATTTGTATTCCATTTATCTTTCCAATTGATGCTACACTCTGGTACCCTGTTTATCTCCTGTAGTTCTTTGACTCTGCCTGAAACAGCAATGGCTTTTCCCAACTCAAGTGCATATTACAGATGTACATGAATACATCACAGACAAATGTAAAGAAAATATTGTAAACTAATACCTTTAACATGTCAACAATTACTTTGAAAACAAAGTATTAACTCACCCATCAGACTGCAATGGTCCTTTCTTTGAAGTTGTCAAGTAGTTTTGGTTTGTGATCATAATTTCAAGATTTTTTCTGTCTTTCTTGTTCAGTGTTCTAGTAAAAGATGAACCATTACTTTGTTCTGAGTTACACATTAACAGTGATATATAGCAGTGTAAGAGTGTCAGGTATAATGTGGTAATTTTGTGAACAATGAGCAGAGTGAATGCCAGAGACCATAAGGCACTGGTGTAAGCATGTGTGTGAAAGAATGGGACCATTTTAATCACTGCTGGCCCTTTAATTGTATCTCTAACAATATAAATGACAACATTGTAGTAATGAAACCACAGTTTAAGCCTAATGTAACCACAGAGAAAAAAAGTGGTATGCACTGAGCTGCACTGAATGTGCAGACACGTATTTGATTTTGACACTGTTTACTTGCACACTCTGTGACTCTTCACTAGCTATAAAATTGATATTAAAAAAATAAGAACTGCAGTACTTTACAGCATTTAAAAACACTTTGAATAGTTTTGGAGTTTGTCTCTGCCTGGAATTGTATTTACATGAAAAGTCCATAAAAATTATGAAATCTGCTCTAAATCCAACTGTTGCCACAGTGCTTCCTCCATGTTACACAAACTTTAAAAAATAATCTGCCACGCTGAGAGCAGATGCATTCATCTTTATCATAAACAGTTGTCTCATTTGTTCCCTTCACAGGACCTGATAATACCACCAGCTAGTGGTATTACTGATACACTTTGGAGCTATTTCTGATTTTACTTACTAGCATCTTCCAGTAATCTGACCATTTTAACTTCTCTTTTGCACATCATTGCTGGTTTTTGCTGTGTTTGTGGCTTCCCTGTACTATTGATAGAAGGCACAATTTGTTGTCTACACATACGCTTTCAAGAAGAGTCTAACAAGTTATTCTAGTTTCCACTGGGTAAAACTCCAATTCAAATGTATGAATAAATTGGTACATACTTAACTGAGGCTACAACAAAACTGCAATACACTTATCTTTCCCGAGGAGTTGAAATAATAATACTGGTAAAATAATTTGACAGTCAATGATTTTGGGAAATTACATTTGTGTTTTTCATGTACTTGTTAATTTTTTTTCCATCAAGATTTAAAGTTGCTAGTAGTTTTAGTCAAAGCAACATAGTGTATTGCGAGAACAATTTTAATTATTTTTCTATAATTTCACAGCTTTAAAAGACAAGAGCTGTAATTCAGGAATTCCTACACCTAATGCAAGCCCTTACTCCAAGCCAGGACTGCCACCTGTCCCACTCTGCGCAGGACAGTCCTTATTCGGGAAGTTGTGTCCTGTGAGAAACCATGAAAAATAATATACGTCCTGAGATTTTGGGATAAAAAATATTTCCTAATTTTTCTGTAAGATTTGAATAAACAATTATTTTGTTTCTGAAGAACCAGAATGCTATATGAAACAATAGAGACAACTCAAATTTTGCAAGAGCAAGCTTTTATTTGTGGCATAAAAAGAGAAGTTCAGTACTTTATATTGGTTGAAGTATGATTTGTCCTGCAAAATCTCACATTTCTATATGTCCAACTTTGAGCATCTGAAATGGTGGCAACCCTACCTCAGGCTTGAATTATTTGCGATGGTTGAATGGACAATTGCAATTCATGAAGCATACCTCCCCTTCCCCACTGTGCTCGTCCACCATTACCAAAAGTACACTAATACAAATTGTGCTTTATTATTTGCAGCAGCAATGATTTGTTTCATCTCACTGAAGAAGCCCTTTGGATTGTTTTATCCCCTATTCTTATGTTGGTGAATAGCTGCAATTTTTCTGTAAAGGACTTTTGCTATGCAGGTGGAGTGCTAAGAGCTTGGGTGTTTGTTTTGTGTACAGTTGCCCTATCCACTTCAGTTATGAATTCCATGCACTTTGGTGCTTGTTTCCTATTATTCCATCACCGTAATCACCACCACATGCTGCTTCCCATTCCCACATGTGTTTGTGGTGTTGTGTCAACTGTTACCACCTCTTGGGACTCAGACCTACTCACCTACCATCTTCAATAGCAATGCCTGACTGTCACAGGTCTTGCCTCATGCAATCCATCCATCTATTGACTGGATGTTCTCACCTCCTTTTCTCCTCTTCCTGCTTTTGGATGTTCTCGCCTCCTTTTGTCCTCTTCCTGCTTTTGGATGTTCTCGCCTCCTTTTGGCCTCTTCCTGCTTTTGGATGTTCTCGCCTCCTTTTGTCCTCTTCCTGCTTTTGGATGTTTTCGCCTCCTTTTGTCCTCTTCCTGCTTTACCAGATTGTCTTCTGCTTTTCTTCACATCTGAACCACTGCACTCTGTTTTCCTTGAACTTCTCTGCAACTGGGCAGTTTTATTTTATTTATTTTATTTATATTTGGTCCATTTGCAGGCGCAACGTGGATGAATGAGCATACACAAGTGGTAACAACATATATATATCTATTACACCAGCATTAAAACTACTGGCTTCTGAGCCTAAGAAACACACCCATTCCTTATAACAAGACTATATTCTCTCCTTTTATTTCTTGTACTGTATCTATATATATATATATATATATATATATATATATATATTTATCTCCAGAATTGCATTCATCTGACTGTGTTTTACTCATCCTACATTTGGTTTTATGTCATTCCAGTATAATTCGTTCCACATACTATTAGTACGTATACACAATATTTATTCATATAATTTCAACAATATAGGTTTTTCAAGCATACATACATTTTTTAAATAAATATACATTTTTTAACAATATAATATTCACATTACTTCTATTAATTTTTAATATGTGTATATCTAACAATTCAATATTTAATACTTAATATTTATTATATATTATATATTCATTATATATTATTAACATATTCATTGCATATATATATATATATATATATATTACTGCACCCTTTTATATACTATATATTTTATATTTTAAATAAGTGGCACTTTATATGTGGATTTTTTTTATATACGCTAGTTCTAAGAAAATAAGAAAATAATAAATATGAATGGTTTTATTTACTTTTGACATACTGATTGATTCACACAACTTGCTATAGCTTTAAACGTTTTAGCTACAACAGTCAATTTTATAACTACAACAGTCAATTATATTAATTGGTTGTGGCCAATTTTAACTATGGCTAATTGAATTATGATTAATTTACATGTTTAGTGTGTATATAAAAGTGGCGCCTTTTTTCTATTTTAATTGATTCTGAAGAGGTCTCCAGGGTGGAGACGAAAGCGCTCAATCCTTCTTTTTGTCGTTGTAACCTGATGTTGAAACAATAAACTAATTGTGGTTTATATTGCCGTGGAGTCGGTTGTTTGCTTTTTCACCATTGGATTTCCTGTTGGATTTACCTGCTGTGTTTTGCATTTCGTAGTCCTCTGGATTGTTTTATGATGTCATAATTCATACTGCTACTTATCAAGTTTGAAACTTAAAAAAGAACTCCACCCAAAAGTAAATTTTTTCTTTACAAAAAGTGCTATTCCTTCCCTGTAATCCAACACTAAACACTTTGCATACAGAAGAAGCATCATTTAATAATTATGTTTGCCTTTCTTTCCTGCATCTGTCTCATCCATTACATCACAACAGCTACTAGTAGTGGTACGCTAATTAAGTTAGGTCTCTTATCCCAACACCAGAGCCATTAAGAAAGTAATGACGTTTGAATGTGCCTTATCAGTTACAGATTGCCAGCATCATAGGTTCATAGGTTCATAGGTTCATACTAGGCTATCTGCCCTGGGGCGATTACAAGCCTAGCCCGATTTTGTTTGGCTTACGCCACCCCTTGATTTGAGTATACTGTGCCATTTTTAAGGTTTAGTTTACTGTGCCTCTGTCTAATAGTGACACGGAAGTAATCCCCGGGACAAACCTACGATCCTCCATCCACTCATCAAGATTCTTCTTGAAGAGATTCAGTGAGGTGCTCTGCCTAACATGAATTGGAATTCTATTCCAGAGCGAAGGGAGCCTCTGGGTTATGAATCTGTCCCTCCAGCAAGTTCTATTTATTTCTGTGCTGAGGTTCAAGTCCCTCGAGCGTGTGGCTCTAAGGGATTTAGATTTACTGAGGTGGAGCATGTCCATTAATTCTGGATTAGACATAGCTTTATATGTCAGGCATAGATTGCCTCGAAGTAGGCGGTATGCAACTGAGTAGAGCTGGAGTTTTTTTAACCGAGCAGCATATGGCATCTGCTTGAGTCCCTTGATCCTCTTGATGAGGTACTTTTGGGGTCTTTCTAATTGCTGCAGGTGTCGGGTAAGATACATCCCAAAAGGGGCATTGTATTCTATGATGGGCCTGATGAGGGATGAATAAAGGGGCACGATTACCTCTCTTGATCTAGATGTGAAACCATTCATGATGAGGTGGGCTATGTAGAAGGTCTTTCTAACCACTTTGGCAATGTGGTTGTCAAAGGAGAGATTGCTATCAACTTGGGTCCCCAGATCCCTAATTACTTTCTCTTTGCATCACCCCTCAGATAAATAGTGTAGCCTGGAGTCTGAACAAAGGCAGGCTTTCAAGGTTAGTTTCAGATGCATATGGCTTTCTCATTAATCAAACTTTCAGTGTCACAAAGATAGAAAGAAAATGTGTTCATCTAACTCTTCTTACTTTCTATCAGTGTTTCATTTTTAGTTTTTTCTACAGTACATTTTTCTGTAAAAGTGCATGTTTCATCTGGTGTTTTGTTACAGCATTTTTGCATTGAATACAGTGTTTAGTTGAGATAAGTCAGTGAGCTGGGGAAAGAAGATTAACATCAAATACTTTAATTCTCGCTACAATTTTAAAACTGTGAATGCACCACAAACCACCCCAGCCCAAGTAACACCTATTAATCACGAGTTAAATTTCTCACACTTCAATACCAAACTACAGTTGTTACTTTGAAAAGAACTATTAACTTAGCTGCATTTTCAAGCCTATCATTCAAACATTCATTAAAATGCTATAACAGAGATGGCCACTAATGAAAATTAAAGGAAACAAAGTAATTCAAAATGGGAATAACTGTCAAAAGTAGCCAGTCACAGTACTGTTGTAAACTAATGACAGCGAAAACCACCAAAATGACATCAGGCAGGAGAAGGCATTGATTGTAGAACAAAATCATGCTAGCCATGGCAGCCTCATATAGGTTCATAGGTAGGTAGTAGGCTATTGGCCCAAGGGCCTATGTAAGCCTAGCCAGCAAGGTTCCATAGCTTACGCCACCCAAGAAAGTTATTTTCCTGTGCCACTGTCGAGCAGAGACACAGAAGTGATCCCCGGGGTGTATTTCCTATTACCCATACACTCATCAAGATTCTTCTTGAAGAGTGCTAATGAAGAACTTTGCTTGACACAAATATCAGGTTGTTTTGGTGTATAACAAACCGCAAAATCACAGTTACCAGTTACTTTGATACAGAGGCATTAGTAATGCAGAAAAGTTTTGCTGAAAAACATATTCTTTTCAGTTTTGGGGCATGGTCCTCCTTTAATTCTCATTCACATTAACAGATGCTCTACCACCTGTCTTTTATTAAGTAAATGATGGTGTGTGTGTGTGTGTGTGTGTGTGTGTGTGTGTGTGTGTGTGTGTGGGCATGCACATGTGTGCAGTGGGCATATTTCTCAAGTCTTCATATCTGTGATCTGTTCCACCTAAAATTTGTGTCTTTCTGGCAAAATACTGTGAACTGCACTCACTGAATGTTGACAGGCACTGGGTTTCATACTTCAAACCCTTCATAAAATAATTGGCAATTCAAATTCTGTTATACCAGCAACTTTGTATGTACAAAAGAAACATCTAAAATATGTTCCTGGATTTTGGTCTTTCTGTCTGATTCTCCAGCTAAGAGTCTGGGAGTCTATGAGTGTGCAAGAGGATGTACTGTATGGGTCTCCCAGCAGGAAGTTGAAATACATTTCTAGGTCATTATTTATGTATTTGTTGAATAAACGTGAGTTTGATGTTATTGGAAGTTCAAAGCTGCTCATGTTAAGTCTGTTTTCAATGCGAGAGTGTTTTGTTTTGTTTAGCAAATGTCTGCCAGTATTTTTATTGTAAAACTTTAAATAAAGGTTTTAAATGAATTTCAAATATCCATTATCACAGGTTTAAACAGTGTTTATGGTAACTGGGCAGAGACAATTGAGTAATGGGCTATTGGTTTGTTGGACGTCTAGTCTGTAACTCTGGTTAGAGCTCCATTTGAACATGATTTCGCTTATGTGTACATAAACTGCAGCAATTCTGCCAGTGTTTCTGGAACTTCAAACCATCATAGGACTGCTCAAATCAGCTTTTTTGGGATCTTGTTATACATTTTCCACCAAGTCTAGGAATGCTCATTTGGACTATTTCCTGATCTCTAACTTTTTCTCCACTGTTTGTCTTAACACAAAATTTCAGGTCAGTTGTACTTCTTCCTGATATGAAACTGAGTTGCTCATCTCCCATCTAAGCTTCTACTGTTATTCTTGCTCATTTATCAATTACCATTCCCAGCACTTTAAACATATGTTTGATACCTTTGTACTGCCTGCAGTTGTAAATGTTCCTTTTGTTTTGTGCACTGACATCTTCTTTCATGCTGCAATGAATAGCCTCAAGAGCCATTTGCCCCAATTTGCCCCTAATACGCCCAACACTTAACGATTTTAAGTGTATACAAAGTAAGGATGGCACAAGTGCAATTAAATCTCCTAGATGCAGTTCTAAAAATCTGGATAGAATCAGTTAAATTAGTAGATTTGAATAAAAGGAAACAAGAAAACTCTTTAAAATACATATGTTATTCATATATCTGTAGTACTCAGACTACAATAGATAGAATTTTTATTTACATGAACCAAAATAAGAAGGTTAGTTACTTTTGAATAATAGCATGTTCCATATCAGACCATAATTATTTAACATTTACATTAAGAGCAAATAATAGCAAGTCACCAATATGGTACTGGATATCAACATCGATTACTAAAACTGGAAGAATTTAAACAACGGTTCATAAAGGAAATAAAATCCTCTTTTAATTTAATGATAGGGAATATATTACTCAAAACATACAATGGAATACTTCAAAATTTTATATGTATGAGAAAATCACACATTGGATATGAAACAAATCCAAAGACTGGGACAGTGAGTTGTTGGCTATACATTAAAAATAACTAAATATTACCAAAAAGTGCAAAAGGAGAAATATCCTTCTAGGCATAGTGAACGCCCTAGAGAACACATATAAACAAATAGTTGATCATAAAAAGGAAATAAATTTGGAGAAGTAGAAACTTTTATCATATAATATTTATCTTACGTTGAAGAGAACAGCTAGCAAGTACGGCAGGTGCCAGGCAAGTGAGCTGAGTAGATCCAAAGGAAAAAATTGCCAGCACCAGAGAAGATCCGAAAAATATAAGTTTATTAAACTGAAACTAGACCGGTTTCAGCACAGGGCTTTCTTCAGTACTGAAGAAAGCCCTGTGCTGAAACCGGTCTAGTTTCAGTTTAATAAACTTATATTTTTCGGATCTTCTCTGGTGCTGGCAATATTTATCTTACACAATCACATAAATAGGCCAGTATGTCAAAAACATTAAGCAAATCTATCAGGTTTAGTACTTTTAAGTGTTTAAATTATAATAGAACATATACTTAGAATTTAGAACATAGTTAAAAAAAAATCCATGAAATAAGTGAAATGCACCCAGAAAATAAAGAAATACAACCCCTTTAAAATGTCACACTTGGCACATAAAGATCATGTAGGATTCATCATCTGGAGACAAGTCCAAGACAATATAATAATAATAATAATAATAATAATAATAATAATAATTGACTGTGTAAGAAACAAGAATGAATAGATGACCTTTTTTTTTAGTTTTGGCATAGAAAAAAGCTTTCAGTGCCATAAACTTTGATTATTTGCTTGTTTGACTTGTTCACAGCCTGACTGTTGCTGATGTCTGTCTGCATTTGATTTTAGACTTAAGTTATTCATTTAAGGTTTGGTTAATTCTATTTTTTTTTCTTTTTCTTCTATTGTATTTGTTTTGCTTTTGTTGGCTAGAGTCAATTAGAAAATAATTCTTTTGCAGACATTGAATAACACCCAGCTAAGTAGTGGGAGGAGCTGAGAAATAGCATTCCTCATTTAACTACAAATATTTAGTGACATCTTTATTAAGCTGTAGTGCTTGTTTGACTTATTGTTCTCTGCCTGGCTATTGATCTCTGCATTTGATTTTTATCACCCACTCACCCGCCCACCCTTCTGTTGTTGTACTTTGGAATTTGGTGGGTTTTGAGTTGCCTGCCCCTGCTATCAATCACATTTTTGGAAACTCCTTCCAGCCTATTCTACTGAGCACTAAGAGATCAGTTGGGATTTATCTTCAGTTTTTTTCCCTTCCCGCTTAATAAAAAAATCACACTTTATTCAGTGGCTTTTACTGTAGTTAGCTTTTTAAAGTGTTCGGTTGCATTTAATCTGCGGTATTTCTTACTGCTGGTTAGCAGCCTGATTACACTGTAACTGTTATTCTAAGCCTCTTCTTTCTTCTTTCTTTAAGCACCTGGGCATCAAACTAGTTATCTTACATAAGAAAGGTTTGTGGTCTACACTCTTGTGATAGGAGAGCTAGTTTACACCCTTCTGAGCTGAGAATTGCTGTTTTAGGATTATTGTGCCTGTTATTCTAAGTATATTTGTTCTGATTTAAGCACATGAGCTCCAAAACAGTGATTTTGCATTAGGAAATTTGTGGTCTACGCTCTTGTGGCATTACTGTCTAGTTTACACATAACTGAACATTGCTCATCAAGGTCTTTGTCTTATTGACCTATTCAATATTTAAATTTCCCTCACTCCTACCTAGTAGATCAGTAGCCATGGATATGCATTTCCCAGCTCTCTCTGTGTCCAGTCTGGTTGAGGTGGGTATTTTGAGGCATTGTAGCAACTGCCTCATGTACAATGGCAACCCCACTTATTCTTAATAAAACAGATAAAGTATGAGAGTGGTGTAAATACACTTTAATGATGAAGGTAAAACTCTCTCATACAACCAAAACTAGTCCTACAGAGGATGTCAGTGAGACTTGCACCATGCCTACTGAACATGTTAAAGACCCTACATACAAAACTACTTATGCCAAGACATTTATAGGTAACCTTCCTAAAACACTAAGACCTCCTGCACAGTACGATCAAAAAAGGGTCAAAATATCAGTTTAATTTTTGTTGACCGGGTTAGTCACACTAGGCTAGTAGACTCTTTTCAGAGGAAACCTGAGTTGCAGTTTATACTACTAGGAGAAATGTGGCTAGGGAATCTGGGAAATTCCTCTACTCGTTTCAGTAGGTGCTGTGGGATATTTTATATCCACCTCAACTACAATCAATTCAGGCAGATGGAGCATCAGTTTAAAGTTTTATCTGAAGGACAGCATTCCACCTTATGCTGCATAGATGTGTCAGCAATCAGTGTCCCTGTGTGAGAACAGAACTCACAGCCTTCTGCATTAAAGGCAAGTGTGCTACCTGCTATGCCACTGATACTGCTTCAGGTTCTCATGAAGGCAGTGGTACAGCTAGAGAAGATTTATCAAACCTCAACACTCCCAATCCACGGAGGCACATAAATGCATCTGAATTGATGTATTGATTCCTAGAAAGTACAGAAATGGGAAGAACTACATAGTGAATCTGACAGCACACATTCACCCTACAGGACAATGAATAGGAAGGTTTGGTGTACATCTCCAATATACCTGTGTAGTGTATTAGGACTGTGACATCAGATGTGGTATTGTAAAGCTTAATGAGATACTAATGTGTTCCAGTAAACAGGCATGGGTAATGAAGCTAATTCCTTTACATAAGTTCAAAAATCATGTTAGCCATATCTGCATATTGTCCTAGCCATTTGTGAACCACTGTGTGTGTACAGTAAGAAAACGCTGTCCATACACAGTAACAAATGCTCTCTCTCTCACACACACACACACACACACACACACACACACACACACACACACACACACACACCACTACATTAGCATGTGTGTGTGTGTGTGTGTGTGTGTGTGTGTGTGTGTGTGTGTGTGTGTTTGAGTGTGTGAGTAATGAAAGGTAATAGGTTACAGATCATTGCTGTAGTTGCAATCCATTTGAAAGGATGGTGGCAAGTGGGGTACAACAATGGGTTAGTGTGGGAAGTGGGGTACCACAATGGGTTAGCTGCAGGAGGTGGGGTACCACAATGGGTTACCTGTGTGACAAGTCCACATCATTTTTTTTTTCATAAGGGACACCCCAAAAGGTCCTAAAGATAAAATCTTCTCTTGTCTAGTGACATACAGTAATGCACAAGCTTGTGATTCATATTTGAGAAAGCCATGAAGGATATGAAAGAAGCTAGCAAAATCAGAAGAATAGTCGAAGGAATTTATGTCTAAAACCACTGGTTCTGATGATCTCGATGGTGGTAGGAAGCTGAACAGGGCATGTCAGACTTTTTTATCTGCCATTGGCATTCTCCAACACATCCTGTTAGATCTTCAGTTATTCCCAGGCAAGCTCAGAAAATTTAATAGGAACATAGTAACAATAGTATGCAAGCGGTCGTGAGGACCATAAAATGCCTAGCCATATATACCTTTAAGCAACTACACTTAAACGTTCATGCTTCACTTTTCAAGCTCTTTAAAATAGTGTTCACCTCCCAAATTGAGTAGGGCCATACATGACAATCCCGGTATAAAACTGTGTTAACCCACCAATCAGCAAGACTAACCTTAAACATAGTTTGATTTGTAGTCGTAACATTGAGATAGGAAACTACCTCCCCAGTGAGTCTTGTGTATTTATTGATGTAGATTCATAGGTTGGTACTAGGCTATCAGCCCTAGGGCCTATACAAGCCTATACATAACAATTCCCTGGCTATTTCTTCCCACACTATTTACTTCCCTGGACCCCTGTCTAGCAGGGCAACTGACGTGATCCCTGGGGTGAATTTCCTTTCTTCTATCCCTAGTGCCACTGGGTTGCAAAGAAACAGAAGGTCAAATAGAAATGGGTCTTTAATGGTGTAAAAACTGAGACACATGTCACCTTAGAGCAATCTGTAGGCTACTGAGTGTAAGGAGAGTTGTGGCAATCTAACAGGATAGTTGAAGTGTTTTGGTAAGGTGTTTTTCAATATTTCTAGTTGAGCAAAATGCCTCAGTTTATACATGCGAAAGGCAGTATTTTGCTCAGTCATGGATCTGTCTGATAAGCAAAGAGTACAGTGGCAGGATGACTTCTTTGCATCTTGAAGATATTCCTGTCACAATTAACTGGGACAGATAAAAGGATTTCCTGTGCATGGTGGAAGAAGAATGACAATTGAGAGAAAGTTGTTCATATAAGTACCCAAGTCCTTCTGACTGCGTCTGTCTGAAGAAGAGCATTATTTATAACATATGCAGTGGGACAGCTATTTTTGCAGAATACTACTATGTTGTATTTTTTTTCACATTTACCTTGAGACTATTTTCAGTACACCATGTAAATGCCTATTCCAGCCCCTTCTGGAGCAGTTTCATATCAGCAATTGAGTGCATAACTGAGCCCAGCTTGTAGTTATCAGTAAACTTGGTCAACAGCAATTCTAAGCTATTGGACTGGATGAACGCAAAATAAATGCCAAACAGGAGAGGGCCTAGTACTTTTCCTTGTGGTACCACACTAGTTGCAATTTTGTATTCAGAGAGGGTACCAGCAACTTTCACAATCTGGGATCCATCAGATAGCCAATTTAAAATGTGGCAGACACCATAGGGGCTTACATATTAAATTTGTCCAATTTTTTTAACAATACCAACATGTAAAATAATGTCAAAAGCCTTGGCCAGATCAAGATAAGCAGTGTGCACTGAGTGACCACTGTCCAAAGTATCTTCAACATTTCCAAAGAAATTTACTGAGTTAATGTGAAAATGGAGCTACTCTTCACAAAACAAGCAGATTGGTGAAGACCTCTCAGTTGTCCATATTTTAGAGAAATATTGTTATTTTCTGGCCTGATTGACTCCTATACATAATGTACCTATTTTTGGAGGTATGCTCCTATTTTCAGGCTTGATTTACCACTTCACAATTTTTTTCTGAATCCCCCTCATCACACAGGATTTTTGAAGCTGTCTAGTACACAGAAAACTACATTAAATGACCAGCATACTAGTGGCACCAGAAATTAAATATGACACACAACATGCATCTCCCCCTTTCAGTAACAAAAATAAATTAGCTTGTGTTGTGGAAATTTTGCAATACAGATCATTAAAGTGTGTAGATTTTATTTTGTTTCTTTAATAATCTGTTTATATTTTCTATCATTTTTTGCCAGTCTGTTTTTTTTTAAACGTGTTTCTGGGCAGTATCCCATATTCCAACTGAAATCAGAAAGAGTTATTTGCTACTTGACATTCATATTTTATGCTAATTAGATGTCTAGATTTTGACAAGATTTTTTTCAAGGGCATTTATACATGTTTTCGATGTCTGGCAGGTTGAGAAGCTTGGAATGCAGTCTAGGTCAGCTAGGTTGCCTGTTTCTGCAGAGATTAGTTCTGTGATACATTCCATTCCTTTGAGTATAAGCCTGGTGATGATGCAACAGGCTGATAATTATCTTGTTATGTAGGCGGGACCACCCATGTATAGAGGTCACTCTTGAGCTTCTTCACAGTGGGTCCCATGCAGGACACTCAGTAGAACATCCCCAGTAGGTGCCCACAATAGCTTGTCAACTTCTTTGCTAATGAATGAGGTGCAAAGGCCAAAAATAATGAGGGGACAACATCACCAAAGTGAGATGATTTTTAGATATTACTCTAATTCAGTTAAAATTAATAGAACAAGGTTTTGTGTCAACATGTATTTTCTTAACAATAAGTGTGAAACTATAATGTCTAATATTACTGATTGTAATTCTTAGTGATTTATCAGAAAATCAATGTTTTACAGGGGCAAGATAAAAATATGAGACAAAAACAGGTGCACTCTACAAAATTAGTGACAGTTGAAAAGCATGGTGCCAAACCACCTCAGCTGACCCCTTTCAGCTCGGAGCCGCCAGTGCTATTTCACTCATAAGTTTATAGCTTTATTGTGATGGATTTATGTATTCCTCATATCCTTTCCAGCAATGCCATCTGCAGCTCTGTGCTCCTAGTAGGTTTTTTATTAGCAAAGTCATCTAATAGGTGGAACCAGATAAAATTAATCCAGAAATGTGAAACTCACATGGCAATGCCCTCAAGAGAATAAGAGAACCTTATCCAGAACAGCGATACATATGAAGCCTGGCATGGAAAAAATTGTGACTGGTAGTTGCCCAGTGGATGGTTGACCCACACAGCCCAATTGCTGTTCTTCTTTTTCTTTTGGCTTTTCCCAGTTAGGGTCGCCACAGCAGAACAACATTCCACATAACAATTAGTAGCGGAGTTTTACAGTGTCAAGTTGCCAGCCTGGCACCCAACCTTCCACAGAAGGCACACACATGCACACACTCACACCTAGGGCTAATTTAGAGTGTCCAATCCACCTACAGCATGTCTTTGGGATTTGTGAGGAAACCGGAGCACCTGGGGGAAACCCACTTGGCCTCAGGGAGGACATGCAAACTATACACAGAAGCCACCCCAGCTGAGAATCTAACTGGAGGACCTCTTATAGGTTCATAGGTTCATAGGTTCATACTAGGCTATCTGCCCGAGGGCATTTACAAGCCTAGCCCATAGTTTTGTGGCTTACGCCACCCCTTTAGTATGGGGAACTATACCCATTATTTTGCTGTGCCTCTGTTGAGCAGTGACACTGAGGTAATCCCTGGGGTATATCTGCGATCTCCCATCCATTGGTCAAGATTTCTCTTGAACAAGGCCAGCGAGGTGCTCTGCCTCACATATACCGGGATTTTATTCCACAGCATAGGGAGTCTTTGGGTGTTGAATCTATCCCTCCAGCACGTCCTATTAATAGCCGTGTCGAGGTTTAAGTCTCCCGCCCTTGTGGCTCTGACGGATCTAGATTTTTTGAGGTGAAGCATATTCATCAAATCTGGGTTTGACATGGCCTTGTATGTTAGGCAAAGGTCACCTCTGAGCAAGCGTGCGACTGAATAGAGCTGGAGTTCTTTCAGTCGGGCAGCATAGGACAGATGTTTGAGACCCTTTATCCTTTTGGTGAGGAACTTTTGTGGCCACTCTTGCCACCCACACAGCCCAATTGCTCTAAGCCTGAAAAAAAAACTGCATAGAGCCGTTCTGTAGGCTCAACATCCTCCATGGGAAGGGTACAAGTAAGGTGTAGTGCCAATCATTTGGCAAGCAGTAACAGGTTAGCAAAAACTAATACAGAATCAGTGATTCATTAAATGCATTTTATTCAAGTATCTATAAAAGTAGGAAAATTACAAAACAGTTAAAATGATCTTAACAGACAAATACAGTGTTAAATGTTTCAATACTTAAGCAGAAGTTCAAGACCCAAGCAGATCATGTAAAGAGCCCTCTATCAAAATTCCATATCTCACTCTTTTTTCATAATACTTATCCAATTTTCTTTTAAATAGTTGTACACTGCTTGCGAATAGAACCTTACTCCATGTTTCATATGTTTTGTTTTACTTCATTTATATTTCGATTACCAGGGTAGAGCACTAATCCCAGAATGATCACTTGCAGGCTCAGCCCAGGTTACAATCACATTGTAACAATGTTACAAGGGTAGAGCACTGATACCAGAATGATCAATTGCAGGCTCAGTCCAGGTTACAATCACATTGTAACAATGTTACCAGGGTAGAGCACTGATCCCTGAATGATCAATTGCAAGTTCAGCCCAGGTTGCAATCACATTGTAACAATGTTACCAGGGTAGAGCACTGATCCCAGAATGATCAATTGCAGGCTCAGCCCAGGTTACAATCACATTGTAACAATGTTATCAGGGTAGAGCACTGATCCCAGAATGATCACTTTCAGGCTCAGTCCAGGTTACAATCACATTGTAACAGTGTAACAATGAAAAGCAGCAAACTACAAATATGAATGGAAGCATAATAGAACAGAAATGTGATTAATAGCACATACATATGAATGAAAAATAAAAGTAAAGGATGTGCAAAGAAGCTGAGGAACAGGGAAAGATTATTAGTTAAGTGATATGTGGGGTTTTACAGGATGGTGTTACTGATGTCTAACAATGCACTCCAGAAGGGGAAGCCGTGCATAGACGTAACTGAAATAGAATAGTTGTAGGAGGTAATCAGAAAGAAAGAAAGAAGTGTTTAGAAATAAGAAAATTATATTTAAGTAATATCCCTAGTTTCCTGACATTCACATTTGTGTTGACCAGTCTGGAACTATTCGAATTTTGACTTGAACTTGGAGTAGCATGTGTAGTACAGGTAACCAAAAACTAAGGGTAATGCTACTCAACACCAGAAGTCTCAACCTCAAAATGCATGCACTCGAGGCACTCCTTATTATGGAGAAAATCGATGTTTGTGCAGTGACAGAAACCTGGTTCAAGGCTCCAGACAGCACCCCAGAACTACCAGGTTACAATTCATATCATACCTTCCGGCCTCAGTTACCGGATCGCAGTACAAAGGGCAGAGGTGTATCCATATTCATCAAGGATACCCACATCTCCAGGTTAGTGGCGCAGCATGATGCCCCAAAGATCATCCATGCGCAACTATCAGCAGGGAAAACCACATTTCAAGTCGTAGCCTGTTATAGATCGCCCACCATGTCCCAAGATGCTCACTCAGCATTCCTTGAGGCATTGGAAAATATAAAGGTCCTACCCAACACCATAATTTTGGGTGATTTCAATTACCCTGGTATAGACTGGGCGAACTACCAAAGTTCTAACTCCTATGCCCAGCGGTTCATAGAATTTATAAATTCAAATGTCCTTGAACAACTGGTATGTTCTCCCACTAGAGGGGACAACATATTGGATTTATTCATCACAAATATGGGCGCCCATTGTACCACACCCATTATCACTCCCTCTCTGGTCAGATCAGCCCACAAACTGATAACCCTGGACATCCTCACCCTTCCACCTCCCCCAGTCAAAGAAACCATTGTAAAAAAACTTTCCAAAGCAAACTTCAAACTACTTGCATCAGAAGTGGAAAGCTTCACTATTCCCTTGCAGAAGGATAATGATATCCAGGATGCAAAATCCTACACCAAGGCACTTTATATACATCTTCAGGATTGCATGGACCGTGCTATCCCAAATAAAACCAAGACTCCTTCCTCAAGCAGAAACCAGTCTGGTGGACCCCGGCCATAAGCAAACTATACAATAAAAGGAGGAGACCTATACAAAAAAAGGCCAAATCTCAAGTAGAAAAATCATCCCTGATCAGCATTAGTAAGAAATTGAGGGCCCTCATCAAGTCAACTAAAGCCAATTTTGAAAAGAAAATTGCCAAGGATAACCATAAGACCTTCTGTGGTTACGTCAAAAACCTAAATGGCAACGCTCAGGTCTGTTCTGAGCTAGTACAAAATGGAACAAAATCCACTGACCCCACTGACATTGCCAACATCTTGGCTGACAGGTTCAGTGCAAATCCCCCCCCCCCTCACCACCTGCAGGGCCTATTACTATTCCAGGGGATTGTGTAACTCCAATTATTACTGATACTTTGGTTAATAAGGCTCTATCTAAAGCTAAAAACACTGCCTCCATGGGACCAGATGGTGTCCCGGGCTGTGTCATACTCGAGCTCCAAAATGAATTAACCCCACATCTGAATACCCTGTTCAGTCTCAGCCTCTCGACAAGATATGTGTCCATAGAATGGCGCACAGCAATGGTGGTTCCTCTGCACAAGGGTGGGCCCACAACCGACCCTGGGAACTATCGACCAATAAGCCTGACCAGTCTGATCTGTAAGGCAATGGAGCAAATCATTGTGGAACTCATAAATGGAGAGATTGGGAACCTCAAAACACTTGATCCCACACAGTTCGGCTTCGTCAAGGGTAGAGCATGCCTACTGAACCTGGTGGACTTCTTTGAGACAGTTACTCAGGCTATAGATAAGGGAAAGGAGGTACACACGGCTTACCTTGACCTTGCTAAAGCATTTGACACCATTCCCCATTCAGGTATTATTGATAAACTCACCAAGCTGGGCATAAACCCTTACGGCACAAGATGGATCACAAACTGGCTCTCAGACAGATCCCACAAAGTAAGAGTAGTGGGATCTATGTCCGAATCCAGACCAGTAACGAGCAGTGTGCCTCAGGGCTCTGTCCTGAGGCCCCTCCTGTTTGGCATATACTTCTCTGAAGTACAGGCAAGCACTGAATGGCTATAGCTGACCAAGTTTGCGGACGACTGCAAACTGGGTGCTATAATAGAGTCTCCGGCCGACATGGATATCCTCCAGAAGGGCCTTAATGAGACTGATGCATGGTGTCAAAGCCATGGTCTCAAGCTAAATGCTAAAAAGTGCGTAGTAATCCCCTTTGGAAAAAGCAGAGTACTCGCGAACTACCACATAGGAGGTAACCCCCTGAAATCTGAAGTAGTAATAAGGGATCTAGGGACCCAAGTAGATAGTCAGCTTTCCTTTGATAACCATGTTGCCAAGGTGGTTAGAAAAGCCTTCTATGTCACCCATCTGATCATGAAAGGGTTCGCATCAAGATCTAAGGATGTAGTGGTGCCCCTCTACTCTTCCCTCATCAGACCCATTATTGAGTACAATGTACCAATTGGAATGTACCTGGCCAGGCATCTCCAGCCACTGGAGAGACCACAGAGATACCTCACTAAGAGGATTACTGGCCTCAAACAGTTGCCCTATGCAGCACGATTGAAAAAACTAAGGCTTTTGCATACCGCCTTCTCAGAGGCGATCTCTGTCTATCATACAGAGCCATGTCCAACCCAGAACTGTTGGACATGCTCCATCTTAGCAAAACCAAATCTACTCAAGCTACACGCTCTAGGGGTATAAACCTCAGCACAACAATGAATAGAACATGCCAGAGGGATAGATTCCCTTCGCAAAGACTTCCCTTGCTATGGAACAAGGTCCCGATCTACATAAGACAGAGCCCCTCACTATCACTCTTCAAGAGGAACCTTGACGAGTGGATGGGTAACAGAAAGTTCACACCAGGGATCATACCAACAGCTCTACCAGATAGGGGCCAGGGGTGCTAGCTGCTAGATCAAGGGCCTAGGGAACTAACCAAAGAACCAGTGAATACTGCACAACGTGGCTGGGCTAATATATGCCTTTGGGCAGATAGCCCAGTACCTACCTATGAACATATGAACCTAGTAGATGATGTCATAAAGGAGAGATTGCTACAGTTGACGGACAAGAACAGAGAATTTATTATCTGCACAATGCACTTTTTGGCAGGGCTTTGGAGTGAAGTCCCACAAGCTGATTGGCTTCTGAAGCAGTAGATTGAGCTGGGTGCAATGAGTTTCATTGTTAGAGGGGATGGGGTGTCTTGATAGAATAGTTTGAAAACAAGGGAATCTCATAGGATTTTGGCTGTGGTTGCTAACAGGGAAAAGTTCTCAAGTGCTGCAGTTCCTTATAAAGCCAATATTCAGGTTTGAACCACTGACTGTAAGACTAAACAACATATTCTTGATACTCACTTGAAAAATAGCTCATTTTCAGACTGTTGTTGTTATACTTGTCTTTTCTTAACACAAAGACATGCGTCTGGAGCCTTTCTCCCCAGGCCTCTACTGGAAATAGGCTCTGTCCTAGTCGGTCTTTCCTGGTCAACAAATATTAAATGAATTAATTAATAAATAAATTAAATATAGAATCATTTTTTGGTGCCAGTGATGATCTGTAATCACCATACCCAGCATTATACTTAGAACTCTGTCACTAGATACCTTAGATGTCCATATTAAGTCACCTCTATTTTCTATTACATATTGAGTATAACTTCATTTCCATCAATCTACCATTGTGTGATTTAATATGAACTCTTAGAATTAGTTTTATAAATTCTAGGTTTTTTAAATCTCCAGATGCAATCAAATAAAAATCAAAACCATACTCACTTACTGGTCTTACCACTGATTTATATAATAGCCACAAAACTTTTTTTCCTTGATGATAACCTTCTTAATATTTTTCTTATAGTAAGGCATATTCTAGTTATTTTCTTCATATAATTATAGAATTGTAATGTTTGGCTACCATCTAATCACATTTAATCCAGTTCATAACAAAATCATTTAATTTTCATTCTTTCATCACGTGCAAAATAATATTCAGACAGAAACTATAGTTATTTCTCCTGTAAAACATGTGAAGAACAAGCTTCAGAACAGGGGAGGACATCAGAAATGTTATATAGCAACAGTTTTGGAAGGGTTCCATAAATTACATCCATGTAGTTTTCAACAGGCTCACAGCAAGCACTCCTTTCAGAGGGAAAGAAAGGTATAGCTGAGTCTTGTCATTACAGCCATGATACTGTGAACTGGACAGTCTCAGATGGAAAAGATTTGTAACTTAAAGTTTGTTGTGCAAAACACAGAGGCCATGATTGAGCATGTAGCTGTAAATCCCTGAACATCACCCCAAATTTTCCCAATAAATTATTATCAAGGTAATTAATCAGGATTGTGGTTAAGATATATGACCTGGCCTTCCCTTGGATGGCATCCTGTCTCTTAGGTAATATGTCATAGTGGTTATGAAATCATGGTATTATTATCCATGAAATATCAGCCATACAACAGTTCATGTATACCAGAATACAGCCAGTGCCATCTGTGCTGTAGTATCATCTGACCTAGATTACTGCAATGCGACAGCCAGTGCCATCTGTGCTGTAGTATCATCTGACCTAGATTACTGCAATGCCACAGTCAGTGTCGTCTGTGCTGTAGTATCATCTGACCTACAGTAGATTACTGCAATGCCACAGCCAGTGCCATCTCCGCTGTAGTATAATCTGACTTAGATTACTGCAACGCCACATCCAGTGCCCTCTGTGCTATAGTATCTTCTGACCTAGGTTACTGCAATGCCACATCCAGTGCCGTATGTGCTGTAGTATCATCTGGCCTAGATTTCTGCTATGCCACAGCCAGTGCTGTCTGTGCTGTAGTATCATCTGCCCTAGATTACCACAATGCCACAGTCAGTGTCGTCTGTGCTGCAGTATCATCTCACCTAGATTGCTGCAATGCCACAGCCAGTGCCATCTGTGCTGTAGTGTCATCTGACCTAGATTACCGCAATGCCACAGCCAGTGCCATCTGTGCTGTAGTATCATCTGACCTAGATTTCTGCTATGCCACAGCCAGTGCTGTCTGTGCTGTAGTATCATCTGCCCTAGATTACCACAATGCCACAGTCAGTGTCATCTGTGCTGTAGTATCATCTCACCTAGATTGCTGCAATGCCACAGCCAGTGCCATATGTGCTGTAGTGTCATCTGACCTAGATTACCGCAATGCCACAGCCAGTGCCATCTGTGCTGTAGTATCATCTGACCTAGATTACTGCAATGCCACACCCAGTGCCATCTGTTGCACTGTAGTATCATCTGACCTAGATTACTGCATTGTCACAGCCAGTGCCATCTGTGCTGTAGTATAATCTGACCTAGGTTACTGCAATGCCACAGCCAGTGCCATCTGTGCTGTAATATCATCTGACCTAGATTACTGCAATGCCATAGACAGTGCTATCTGTGCTGTAGTATAATCTGACCTAGATTAGTGCAATGCCACAGCCAGTGCCATCTATGCTGAACTATCATCTGACCTAGATTACTGCAATGCCACACACAGTGCCGTCAATGCTGTAGTATCTGACCTGGATTACTGCAATGCCACAGCCAGTGCCATCTGTGCTGAACTATCATCTGACCTAGATTACTGCAATGCTACACACAGTGCCATCAGTGCTGTAGTATCTGACCTGGATTACTGCAATGCCACAGCCAGTGCCATCTGTGCTGTAGTATCATCTGACTTATCTTACTGCAATGCCATAGCCAGTGCCATCTGTGCTGTAGTATCATCTGACCTAGATTACTGCAATGCCACAGCCAGTACCATCTGTGCTGTAGTGTCATCTGACCTACATTACTGCAATGTCACAGCCAGTGCCATCTGTTGTACTGTTGTATCATCTGACCTAGATTACTGCAGTGCCACAGCCAGTGCTGTTTGTGCTGTAGTATCATCTGACCTAGACTACTGCAATGCCATTTACCATGAAGTCTTTAAAACAATCAGAAACATCTCCAGTGTGTCTAGAAATCCTTAGGCAGGTTGCTAAATGGCACCACTCAGCAACATCACATCAGACCTCGGATATGGAATTCATACTGGCTGATTGTGGCAGTGACAGCTAATTTCAAGGAATCTGTGTTAAGCTGACTATTGGCTGCTCATTGCAATCTGAGTCCTGAACATCTTAAATAGTTGTGTGTGCCCTTCTGTCTGATGGAACAGAGCTGGTCACCTGAAGTTTACCTGATAGTTAGTTCAAGGATGTATTTCAAAACCTCTGGTAGACATTATTTTTGCCAGCTGTATTTCGACATAGGAGACCATTGAAGACCCTAGTCCAGTTTCTCAATTTCCCCAAATCACTATCTGGTTAAATGGTTAAGTGATTTACTCAGAATAACACAGTAGGCACATGACAGGAATCAAACTCTGGACAATAAGAAGCAGCCCAATAGCTATACTCTTAATCCTCTGTGCTAACTGCCAGACTGTACAGTTATGCAATGGAATTCACTACCTTGCCAGCTGTGGATATGCAGCTATGGAAGGCATTTTTAGAAGATGCTTAAAATCTTTAAGTGAATTTATTGTTATATTAAACAGCAGTTTTAATGAATTGTATTTGTTATCTGTCACTCTTCCTTCATGCTGCCAAATTCATGTTTTGGCTGTATTTATTTAATTTTATATGTACAATGTTTAGGTTTAAAAATTCATTTAAAGAAACATACATTCTCTGCTTGGAACTGTCTTGCTGCATTATAAGTATAAAACTCTCCTGAAATATATTAATTTAAGAGAATAGTCTGAACTGTGGGAAAACAAGGCATGAAAATATGACTTCCTATATTTTAAATGGCAAAAAAGCTGGACTCATTAAAATGTTTGTCTGGTCTTACCTTATTATCTATTTTAACAAGAATGATAATTTGCACTGCTGTTTATATTCTGCACTATCAGTGTCAGCTTAGCTAAATTCTGAAGCCCTGATATTTTGGGGAACATTTATTTGTCAGCAGCATAATTTTCGGAACAGATGTAGGCTACCACAGGTGAGAAAGATTGAGCACCCCCACATTAGCTCTCCTTCTTTTGGAGTGGAAGGTGCAAGGTGGCAAATGATGCAGTAGGGACATATAGTGGCTATCCCAGGCATCCAAAACAGGGCATGCTCTGGGGGTGGGCTGGCATTAAGTGCTTTGCTTCTTGCAGAAAAAATAATGATAGCAGCACCGGTATTTATGCAGAGAACATTACAAAACCATCCAGAGCTGCACAGACACATTACAGAATTTGCCATAAGGCTATAATACCGCATTCTTTGAAACAGGAAGCCTGTGACTGAAGAGAGAGGACTGGGTAACTCTGAAGAGGAAGTACCCATGCCACAAGGCAAACCAGAGCATTCCTTCTGGTTCACAAGAATGAACGGTGGCATAAGAGAGAAATGTGTGGGCCTGTAGTGCTAAGCTTCACTAGAATATGAAATGATAATAGAGAGAAAAAGAAAATGTTAGCTTATAAAGGGATTTGTGATTACCATCAACACCATAAATGCATTAAATCGAGCACATCTTGGAGAGTAGCTGCACATATAATGGGGTCTGCATATATTGTACTTTGATGGCCATACGCAGGTGCATGTTATATTTTAACATAACTCCTGGTGGGTACTATAACATGAGTCAACACAAAGTGTTTCAGATTTATTTTCAAGTGCCATTATGCAAAGAGTAATGCATAACATAGTAGGCATTTTATTGTGAAATAATGGACCGCATAGGTGATTTATTGAACATTAAATCAAAACTTCACATCTCCTGTCATAAAGAAGCCTTTCCAACATCCACTTTTTTTAAACACCTTTGTTAAATTATCTTTTAATACATAGGGAAACATACATTAAAAGAAAAGAAAGCAAACCATTTTAACATTTTTCCATTTGAATACAGTATGAATCACATGTATTTTCTTTGCTTCTATTGTCACTCCAAGGTTACAAAAAATTGCCAAATTTCTGTCTTCCCTTGAACCTCACTCCTCCTCCTGAACATTATTATGCAGGTATTGCTCCAACAATTTCCGTTTACTTCTATGTATTTTGCTCCTTCCCTTTTCTAAAGATCCTTCTTCCAGTTATTTTATCTCTTATAATATTCAGTACCTCAAATTCATTCGGTGTAGACTTTGATTTCCATTTTCTAATAATTTTTTTTTGACAGCCAACAAATTAAACATAATAAGGCCTTACCACAGCTAGGCAATTCTGAACCTGTATCCCAGCTCAAAAGAACCATTTTGTTACTTAAATCCATTTGCTCACACAATATGTCTGACAGAGTACTCTGTAGAGAATTTTTAAAATCTGCCAACGCATTAGACTCGCAAAACATATGTTCCCAGTTATCACTTTCTTCTCCACCATACCTCCAACAGTTGTTATCTACCTGAGGAAAGATTATTTGAAGTCTGCTTAGGATATGACAATACTTATGCAAGCATTTATAAGCAAAGATCCAGAACCTTCTGGACTTTGTTGCGTACTTGGGAGCCATACATACGTCTTCCCATTGTTTTCTTGTAAATTGCTTGGTTTTAAATACCATTTTAAATCATTTGAAATTTAAGTGTATATTTTGTTTCCATCATCATACATACATTTTGTCTTATTTTTATTTTTTTCTGGTTCTCTTTTTTTCCCACTTTATTCAAAATGATGGTAATAACAATACTAACTAATTATACAATTATATAGGTTTTTAGGGTTCTTGTACACAGACATGAAGAAGTCTAGAAGGACGAAAGCGATCTTTGTTAACAATAGGTTATGAAAATAAAAACTGATTTTTACATGCAAAATGTATATGTATATATTTATATATAATTTTTGATCGCAAAATGAACTAATGTTGATATATTTCCAGCCATGTAGTATATTGCCTTGGATAAAATCACAGACTTAATAATCTACTTAATAATTTGGTTAAATAAGATGTACCATTAAAGTACATTAGGGCTATATATTAGTATGACAGCTAATCTAGTTTTATTTATATGCTTGTTGTTTGTTTGCTTGTTATTTCCCTGAAATGCTAATTCCACCTAAAACGCGGCTTTTCAGTGCTTCTGTGGATCCCTAGTGATATCTGCATTGCTTACTGTACTTATTTCCTTGTTTCACTTGAAAGAAAGTTACTGTTTGTCATTTTTGCATTTAAGGTACCTGTAACACATTGCATTTAAGTTACCTGGCACTTGCTCACTAAAGCAATTATATAAGTCAGCACTAAAATATTAAAAGCACTACACCCTCACAAACTCCCCTTGAGTACCTCGTTCCCCATTGGCCCTTTTTTTTCAATTATAAAGGAATTCCCAGTACTATTCTAGCATGTCCAAAGGTCAGTTGTCAATCTCCTCTCCGGTCCAGCTGGTGAATCTGGGAATCTTGAGGCAATGTTACAACTGCCTCATGTACACAGACAACCCTCTCCTCCTCCCAACAAATTCCAACACATGGGAGAGATGCAACCATATAGCCATACTGGAGGCTAAGCTCTCTCAACTCAGTACTGGCGAAACCAGTCAGGAGGAGAAGGAAACCACACTCACTCCAATTCCAGTCTCACATAGACCTACCATAACAGCAAACCAAACACATAAACACACAAAAACATACTTGGAGGCTCTAAATAAAAATCTGCCTAAGCAGCAGAGACCTCCAAAGCAGACACCCAAGCAACCGCTACCCCAAAACAAAGCATGTGCAACACATAGCTCACAAAGCCAGTGTGCCGAACAGTCACAGCCCTTAAGGCTAAACAACACACCTGATACACTTGTAATAGGTGACTCTATCGTCAGGCACACTGACGTCCCGCTCACCAGGCTGAACAAGGAGAAGGTCACGGTGAGCAGCCTGTCGGGCGCTAGGATCCGCCACATAACATAAGCACTCAGGTCACTCTAAGGCAAGTACAAATATGACTCAGTCATTGTCCATGCTGGTGTGAATGGCCTGAGACCTACCTCCCTGGACTACATGAAAAGAGACATAGAGGAGCTCTCTGAGCATGTAGCCAAGGCCGGTATGACCCTGACCTTGAGTAGCATCTTACCCTCACCAAGAATGATGCCACAATATGAAGACAAGATGATCAATTTCAACAACTGGCTTAAGTATTGGTGTCATTCAAAGGGGATCCAATGCCTGTCAGCCTGGGATGACATGCTCGACAAGCCACGATGCTTCACTAGGGACGGCTTGCACCTGTCACCCCTGGGATTTCGGATATTGGCAAAGGCTCTTGCTACCCCCATAGTGCCTTTTTTAGGCAAGGCTCAAAAGACAAACCCACCTCCATAGGTATCACAAGGGATAAGAAACTAAGAGTAATGCTACTCAATGCCAGAAGTCTAAACCTCAAGATGCACACACTCGAAACTCTCCTTAGCATGGAGAACATTGATATCTGTGCAGTAACAGAAACCTGGTTCAAGGCTCCCGAGAGCACCCCAGCACTACCAGGTTATACCTCATACCATGCTTTTCGGCCCCAAAACTTAGACTGAACCACAAAAGGAGGGGGAGTATCAATATTCATCAAAGATACCCACACCTCCAGGTTGGTGGCACAGCACGAAGCATCAGAGACTATCCATGTGCAACTAACAGTGGGTAAAACTGCCTACCAGTTTATAGCCTGCTACAGACCACTCTCCCAAACCCAGAAACTCCACTCGGCCTTCCTGAGAACACTGGAAAATATGAAGGTCTCTCCAAACACCATTATACTGGGCGACTTCAACTACCCAAGCATAGACTGGGAGCATTACTCTAGCTCCAACACTCTAGCCCAAAGGTTCCTAGAATTTATAAACTCAAATGCTATGGAACAACTTGTTACCACTCCCACAAGAGGGGAAAACATACTGGACCTGATCATCACCAACATGGGGACTCTATGCTCCAGACCAGAAGTGTATCCCTCACTGGTAAGAAAAGACCATAAACTAATCTCACTGGATATTCACATCCCGACTCCACCCCCTGCCCTGAAAACCACAGTGAAAAACTTCTCTAAAGCAAATTTCACACTCCTCAAAACCGAGGTGGAATCCTTCAAAGCCTCTGGGCCTGTGGAAAATACTGCCCAGTCCGCAGAATCCTTTATAAACGCATTCTAAGAACACCTTCAGGAATGCATGGATCATGCAATCCCAAATAAAACCAAGACCCAATCCTCCAAAGGCAGACGTCCTGTCTGGTGGACCCCAGCCATAAACAAACTATACAATAGAAGGAGGAAGCTACTACATGATAGAGCAAAATCCCAAAAAGGGAAGGCATCTCTGATCAGTATTAGCAAAAAACTACGGGCACTCATAAAATCGTCTAAGGCCAGCTTCGAGAGAAAAATTGCACAGGACACTAAGGATAATCACAAGGCTTTCTTTAGTTATGTTAGAAACAAGGGTGGGAATTCCCAGATATGCTCAGAATTAGTCCAAAATGACAAAAAATACACCGAACCCACAAACATTGCCAACATCCTAGCTGACAGGTTCAGCGCAAACTTCTCCCCCCCCCACCAAAAGGGCAAATATCTATCCCAGCAGAGTGCTGCCCCCCTGACATCTCAGATGCTCAGGTAAGAGCTGCCATCTCCAAAGCAAAAAACACAGCATCAATGGGACCAGATGGTGTCCCGGGCTGCATCCTACATGAACTCCAAGAAGAGCTAAACCCAAACATAAAACTACCATTCAATCTCAGCCTTACTACAGGATATGTACCCAAAGAGTGGCATACAGCAACAGTGGTCCCTCTCCACAAAGGTGGTGCCTCAACGGATCCTGGAAACTATCGCCCCATAAGCCTGACTAGCTTGGTCTGCAATGCTATGGAAAGGATCATCATGGACCTCATAAATAAAGATATTGGAGACCTACAGACACTGGATCCTACCCAGTTCGGCTTTGTTAAGGGCAGATCCTGCCTCTTAAACCTGGTTGATTTCTTTGAAACAGTCACCAAGGCCATTGACGAGGGGAAGGTGGTCCACACAGCCTACCTGGACCTCGCAAAAGCCTTCGATACAATACCCCACTCGGGCATTATAGATAAGCTCACCAGCTTAAATATAAACCCCTATGTCACTAGATGGGTTGCAAACTGGCTCAAGGACAGAACCCACATGGCTAGAATTGCTGGAGCCATGTCAGACTCCAAACCAGTTACAAGTGGCATCCCACAAGGCTCAGTCCTGGGACCTCTCTTGTTCGGTATATATTTCTCAGAGGTACAGGCCAACATGGAAGGACTGTGGCTGACCAAGTTCGCAGATGACTGCAAACTGGGTGCCATAATCGACTCTCCAGCCAACACAAGCATCCTCCAAAAGGGCCTCATAGAAACAGACAACTGGTGCCAGAGCCATGGTCTCAAGCTAAACACCAAAAAGTGTATAGTCATCCCCTTTGGCAAAAACAAAGTGCCCACAAATTACCACATAGGTGGTAATCCATTAAGTACAGAAGAAGTAATTAGGGACCTGGGGACCCAAGTTGATAGCAATCTCTAATTTGACAACCACGTGGCCAAAGTGGTTAGAAAAACATTTTATATAGCCCACCTAATCATGAAGGGATTCACATCTAGATCAGGGGAGGTCATCGTGCCTCTTTACTCATCCCTCATCAGGCCCATAATTGAGTACAATGCCCCTTTTGGGATGTACCTTACCAGACACCTGCAGCAACTGGAAAGACCCCAAAAGCACCTCACCAAGAGGATCAAAGGGCTCAAACAGATGCCATATGCTGCCCAGTTAAAGAAACTCCAGCTCTTCTCGGTGGCATGCCGCCTGCTCAGAGGCGATCTGTGCCTGACGTATAAAGCCAAGTCCAACCCAGAATTAATGGACATGCTGCACCTCAGAAAATACAAATCCCATCGAGCTACGCGCTCGAGAGACTTGAACCTCAGCACTAAAATAAATAGGACATGCTGGAGGGACAGATTCATAACCCAGAGGCTCCCTTCACTCTGGAATAAAGTCCCAGTCCAGGTTAGGCAGAGTCCCTCATTGACTTTCTTCAAGAGGAATCTTGATGAGTGGATGGGAGATCGTAGGTTTACCCCGGGTATCACTTCTGTGTCACTGTTAGACAGAGGCACAGTATACTAACCTCGAAAAAGGGCATAGCAAAATTAATTTAAAACGGGTGGCGAAAGCCAAACACACTCTGGCTAGGCTTATAAATGCCCTAGGGCAGATAGCCTAGTATGAACCTATGAACCTATGAAGTACATTAGGGCTATATATTATTATGACAGCTACTAGGTAGGGCAGGACCAGCTCGAATGTCACACTGATGGGGGAAGGGATGTGAATTTAACATGTGTATCAATAACACTTTGTTTTACAGCACAATAAACCACTCCCATGCCTGATAAAAAGTATATATATATTTAGAAAGCTTGTGAGGAAATTATTACACTATTTTTGTTTTACTTGGATCGCTTGTCTGTGTACTTAATAAAGGATTTTCCTCTGGAAACAGACGGCCTGCCTTGCTTGGATTACTTTTGAATACTTAGTAATGCTGTAGAATTATATATTTTCTATTATTACTTTTTGACTTGATGAGTTTACGTTCATAACTTATGCTACTATTGTCTGATCTGATTAATATACAGTGATTAACTAGAAATATATGGACTGAAAATCTTCCACACAGAGAAGTTTCTTACACTGTTTTCTTCCCAATTTTTTCTAACCTCTTTTGACTGACTCCTATAGTTGTCATGCAATATTTTATATGTCCTGCTAATTATACCTTTTTAACAGCTACTTCTTTTCCTAGATTCAACTAAAACTCTACCAGAGTAATTATTTCATTTAAAATTCTCCTATCCCTTTTTCTTTGCATGTATTCTGAGATTAAGCCCTGGTAGGGAAGTCAGTCTCTAGCCTATAATCCAAATATCTTCTTGGCCTCATTTCACTCTATTACCTTTCTTGCGTGCGTTATTTGCTCACAATATCTTGGTTCCTTTGCCGGGTTTCTCCAGCAAATTCCAGCCCCCTCTTGCCTATTTTCTGTACCATTTTTTGCAGTTATCCCTATTAGCAAAATCTCCTTTCTCAATAGTGAACACTTTCCGCTAATTTATGAATATAATGTTTTGTATGGTTGTTATTATTCTCCTTAAGGATATGTATCCAAAATCCCACTCTCCTCTCTATTTCTTGAACTTTCCTCTTGCTTCATCATCTTCCCTTTCCACTTTGAATTACAACCTTCTGCTTGTGTTGTGTGTATGAACCTTAACTGTGTAGTTCTAAAATATCCCTTTAAATCATATAAACCTAAACCACCTTGTTCTACCAGAAATATCATCTTATCCCACTTAACTCTTGCTCTCTTTCATTCTTTCCAACATCCATCTTGAATTTACTTGCATCTAATCTCCCGTTAGGTCACTCACCAATCATCTGCTTCTTAATTAGCATGTGGTCATCAGTTTCTGTATTTTTGTGCTATGTATTGCATAACATTCTGTTTTTGTTTCTTTCTCCACCTCTAAAATTAGAAAGTATTCATTGTTCGTGTATGTCAGACTCATTGTATTTCCTAATTCATAGATTTGAACCAGTTACTATGTGTTCCTGTGGGTCTACTTCTAAATTTTGAAGTTTCAAAACTTTGAATTTCTTATGGTCTAGACCATAAGATCGAAGTTTTGAAATATTGAAATGTAAATAAAAAAAATAAAAACAAAAAAATATTTTTTTACATTTTTGCAGGGGGTAAACACCCCTGCACCCCCACACCCCCTGCTAATTAAATTTACCAACTCTGAGATCGCACTACAGTGATGAAAATGGTAAATATACTGTTCCATGCTGTACAGTGATCTCAATTTAAATGGTTTGAAGTTTCAAAACTTCAATCCTATGGTCTCGACCATAAGAAATTCAAAGTTTTGAAACTTTGAAATGTAGAAGTAGACTTGTTCCCACATGTAAATGTCAGCCCTGTGAACCATTTGTCAGGTGGGTGTGCATTCACATTAGCAAGGAATGATGCATATTATGTACAGCTGAACAACATATGCTATTCATGTTGTGAAAACTGTGGGACTTTTGGTTTAAGCCAGTGTAATGTCCGCAGCGTAAGGTTGTGGTGCAGATATGGTATGCCCTAAAAGGATACTAAGTTTTAAAACAGTGCAGAGATCAAATAACAAAGCATCGTTCTGTGGAGATAGGAGTGTTTAATCTCTTTGTTAATATATCCAGCAGTGTGTCGATCAAGGAGAGAAAAAATGTACTGCGTGACTATCAGGTTCTTTAATAACTACCCTACTACCTGCAAAGGTGAGGACCACATCTTCTTAGGTGTTATATGCACATTGTAGAATTCCTTGTCTAGACAAATCAGAGAACTGAATTCTTCTCATGACCTCAAAGTTCCTTAAAAAGCTCACGTCTCATCCACAAATAGGTCTGCATATTGCCACTGGTAGTATACCTACCCACATAAGCCAACATCTTGTACAAAATACTCCTTGTCTTTTGCGGCCCCTGTAAGACAGTCTGAGGTGACCTAGCTTCTTAATTTATTATCTGTATAAAGCGAATGTTTATCTTCTCATGATTGTGAAAACAGTTTTCTTATTACTTATGTATTTGTATTTCTTCTTATTAGGTGTGGGGATTTTAACTCTTAACACTCCCCCACTCTCCCATGGAAATTGCATCGTGGGCTCAGTGGAACTATGCATTTAACAATTTTCAAATAAATAAATATTTTGTCAGATTTTGCAAGGTGCAAAGTGACATAATTACAGGGTGCACATTTTAGACAAATCAAGACGTATGTACTTTATTGAAAGAATGAGCAAAATGTCTTCATATCTGCTGATTAATTATAAGTGTGAATGTTAAATTTAAATGTGGGACACCCCATTTAATGATCTTGATGGGCTTGTCTTATTTAGCCCCCCCAAGCAGCGTGTTCATCATCATTGTGGCAACTGGACCAGCCTTTCTACATTGAACTGATTCAGGGCAGCAAAGTGAATGCAGATGAAGGAATGAAGGTTAGTACTGTTTTTGTTTTCACTATGGTAAGTGTCACGTCAAATTGTATGTTGCTTCTAAAGAAAAAGAAGAAGAAACAAAATAGCCATCATGCAAAATGTGTGGTCATGTGACTTCAACCGCATTTCCCCGTACTTCTATAAAAAGTGTGGCTTTTTGTCAAAACAGGAAGAGGTGAGGAACTATGTGGCCTCTTGCCTCCTAACTGAGTTTCAGCTCAGATTCATAGAACTGGCGTTTTTTTCACAGTATTAAGCTGAACCCTTTGGCTGTTTTTGTGACTGACTTTCAAGAAATCATGTGACGGAGAAAAGAAAAGGTTATAATGAATGTTGGAATGGTGCAGTCAGTTAATTTTATCCCTCCTCTAAGCTGCTGTGATTTAATTGCATTTTATTATTTTTCTAGGAATTCATTTAATCTGTCTAAGCAAATATACATTTAAAGGTGACTATACTGGCAACCTTTTATCAAAATGTAGTAGAAAAAAAGAAGAACAGAAAAAAACATATGCCACACCTCTAATATTGTCTTGAATATGATATCAATTACAAACTAGCTTACTTTGGTCTTAGCAGTTTGAATAAAGAGGGTTCAGGCATTGGAGAAGCCATTTGGTTGGGAATGAATGACTTAAATGCTGGCTCAGTGTTTGAGATTCCTTGCTGGTTATGACCCTAAATGAAGGCTGTGTGCTCTAGCCATCAAGGTCCATTGTGTGTGTGTTGGGGTGTTGTACAGTCGGGCTGGTGAACTGTGTGTAGGTCAAAGGAGACAAGATGCCCATATCACTATAATGGCATTGTACAAGGATGCCCTACCTTGGTATGGAGATTGATAAGGGGCAGAAGGAGATAGAGGATAGTAGATGTGAGGACAGCAAAGGAGGTATGAAAAATTAGTGGTATGTTGGACATGCTTTGCTTAAAAGTAAAACACTTCAAGGACACTTCAACATGCAGCTACACAGTCATATTTTCACCATTTTGTGATTAGTAATAGTTTGATCTTCTTGTTTAACATAAAAATGACAACTTTACCAAAATCAGGCACTCCAGTGGCATAAAGGGATAAAGCTCTGACTGCAGTCCACATGATCCAGGTTCGATTAGCAACTTGAGCATATGACACAGCAGTAAGGAGGAATGAGTGCTACCATCCCTGGTGAATGGGTAGTTTCTTAGGCATCTCCTGTGATTATCCCTGGTGAAAGCTGGGAACATTGCACTAGGAAGCATGGGTCAAAGGGGGAAATAGGGTGGAGACAAGGTTGAGCTCCTGAGGAGGTAGGGTGATATTCTGCAAGTATCCATTGTATGCATGACCCTCATATGTATCCCAATGGCCCAAAGGGAGGAGAGAAGCAACAGGGGTAGGTCATAAAAATAGAACCCTGCTCAGTGGATGTGAACAGCCTGACACCCAGGACACCCTCATAGATATTTACTAGGCTTGTGGTCTTGAGGGCCATTGAGGAACCCAACCAAAATTCCCAGTTATTCCTAAGCACTGTCTGGTTAAGTGACTTGCCCAAGTTCACACAGTAGGCAAATGACAGCTGAGGGAATCAAACCCTATACTACAGGAATAACAGATTACAGCCTCAACCCTCTGCAGCACTGCCAGATACTGAAGTTATGTGATGGCCCCAGCCCTACTGGAGTGGAGACAGTCCATGGAGGTTAAAGAAGTGGGTGGTAGACCTGGCAATGGACATGTGACACTAAGAAGGGAGCTGTAGGATGATGCAGGTTGGAGAAAAATCTTCAAAACAATAACAAAATCAGGAGATAAGGTACTTAGAGGTATAGTATTTTTAGGTACAATTAAAAAATATATTTTTTAAATTGGATATTTAACACATTTACAAGTGTGGGCACATTGGTTGTGTCTTTTTAGAATGTAAGCAAGTATTAAAAAGGGAATACTGACAATATGAAAGTAAACGAAGAAAGGAAACAGCTAATAAAATGGACAGTTTAGAATTTACCAGTCATGCACTGCCTTTATTCAAGGGGAACTCTGGCACCATGAAAGTCAAATAAGAAAATTAAATCAAGAAGTGAAATAAAATGCATAGTTCAGAACTTGCACATCTGTCTTGCATTGCTTTTAGCTGGCATTCATAAGCTAAGATGGCACTTTTTGAATGAAATATCTTGATTAAAATAATGGTTGGATTTTCTGGATGACTAATTAGCATGCTTACAAATCCTTACATGTTCCTTTGGACATTCAGGGAACCATTTTCTGTCAGTAGCTCACTTAACTGGAAAGGAAAGTGTGGAGTTAAGGCTGATGATGAAAGAATGAAACATGCGAGTAGCTTTGAGAAGCCACAGAATACATATCTGGAAAGGGAAGTGCGGACTGGTAGCAACACATTCTACAATGATATGGTGTAGTGGTTAAGGCACTGAGCTACAAACCAGAGTTCCATACTCTGCTTCAGTAAGTAAGCCAGTAACGCTTTTTTAATGGGCCTACACAACTAGTAACATAAGAAGATTAACACATAAAAGGTCGTATATGTTAGGTGACAGTGTGACATTTACTTCACTTCCTCATATTCGCTGCTTTACATGATTCACCACAGGATCCCTATGTAGGGAAGTTACATGTTTTACCTTTAGTCACAGCCTGGACAATAAACATATTCAAAGAAATGTTTGATAGAAGTTTCACTTTGCCTTTTGTGAGGTTACCTTCTTGCATAATTAGGCAGCAATTCGCTATTTCTTTTTTTCATAGTGTTTTAGAATGCTGAAGTGGATAGGTAGCAGAAAGGACTAATGAATGTGCACAGAACAGCTAAAATATGCATTTAAAGGAATTATGCTTTAATGATCCCAAAATGTAAACATGAATTTCTCTTGTAGTGCTGGCCAAAACAATTGTTGATAATGGTGTAATTCTACATCAGAAATGTACATGTCCAAAGTAAAGCAACCTGCACTGTTGTAAGCAATCTAGTTCATCAAACAGCGGGCATTTGAAGGATATATAGTAATCATATCAGCTTGTAGCCCTCCAGCAAATGTCAACTTTTACAATGAATATGGGGAGAAAATAATTTTGTTTCAGGGGTAATCCCCATGCAACCTAATATTCCCCCTTTCTAAATATGCTAACTCAGGTGTGTTCAACTTTGGGGATAAGAGAAACACTTCCTTACCCCCAATGCTCTAAAATCTCAACAATCTCAATGTACACGAGATACAGTAAATGACTAACTGAATCTGATTAAAATCATTTGCCAAATCCCACAGTCACATCTATGTGGCCCGCATATCCCTATTTGAAAAGGTTAGCTTGTTCTTTCTCTACACATATCATTTTATAAACATCGAAATATTGCAAAAGTATACAAACATATACAAGAAAAAAGCACAATAAGTGAACTTATTTTTTGCAAAGTTTCAAAGTTGTGCTGACATCAAGTGAAGGACAGGAAACCGCCAAGAAATGAAATGCTA